>NC_138978.1:125287894-125476345 GCF_964341445.2 Mesoplodon mirus | reverse complement strand
ACAATCCTAGATATCATGCCATCATCTTTGTATTTCAACGTGTGTTTTAAGATATACATACATTTCTTACATAATCTCCATACCATTATCACAACTAAAAAAATGAAAATAATTCATTGGTATTATATAATATCTAGTCTGTATTCCAAGTTCTCCCAATGGCAGGAAACTATTTGTAGTTGGTTTTGCTTTAATCGGAATCTAAACAAGATCCTTGTGCTGCATTTTGTTATTGGACCTCATAAATATCTTCTAATCTACAGAAGTCAGTGCCCCTCACCTCCTCCTTTTTTTTTTTTTGAGGGAGGTTTCTCTCTTTCACTCTTTCTCTTTTAAGTATCATTATAAACTCATGAATTTTTGTATAATTCTTTTTTTTAAACATTGCTTTTTAAAAAAATTATTTTATTTATTTTTGGCTGCATTGAGTCTTTGTTGCTGCGCGCGGGCTTTCTCTAGTTGTGGCGAGCGGGGGCTACTCTTTGTTGTGGTGCGTGGGCTTCTCATTGAGGTGGCTTCTCTTGTTGCAGAGCACAGGCTCTAGGCACACGGGCTTCAGTTGTTGTGGAACGTGGGCTCAGTAGTTGTGGCTCTCGGGCATAGTTTCTCCGAGGCATGTGGGATCTTCCCGGACCAGGCCAGGGCTCGAACTGTGTCCCCCAGTGCATTGGCGGGCGGATTCCTAACCACTGCGCCACCAGGGAAGTCTGCATTAGTCTTTTATAATTTCTTTGAATTCTTACACATGAAGGTATTCCAGGCTCAACTTGTTCATAAACTTCCACAGACATAAAAGCAGCCGTTCCTCAAAAGATCCCTTATTCCTTTAATGGGGGAATGCTACTTAGACACCACAATTTTGTCTCTAAGCATACTCATTGGTATTGGGTTGTCATTGCTTACAGACATTTTCAGTGGACAGAATTAGGAAATACATATTCTTTAAAGAAAAAATGGAACAGAAATTTGTATTTTTCCACTTTCTATTTAAATTCTTTGATTTTACATATATCTCTTTCTTTTACAAGAAAACGTCTTGGTTCCTAACAGCACTAATGTAAAAATGTGTTTGTTTTATCCTGGAAAAAAACATATACAGTTTTAAGATAGTAATAATATCAGAATTTTTCATAGCAACAATAAACACTGAATAAGTTTAACATTTCTTTGTAGGTTTATTCATCCTGTAACCAAGCAGGCCTTCTCAGACTAGACCCCCACCCATGTCCTCTGCCTGCCTTTTGTCTGTAGTAAAACTTTAGTTAAAGAACAAATTTCATCAGAAAAGTGAGAAAACACAGAAAGAAAGAAAAACAGTCAAGCAAGACAAAATAATAATACTCTAGCCATTAAATAAAGTCAAGGACCTTTAGTTCTTCCTCAAGGACTATAGATAATATTCTGAGCCATGTCCTCTGAGCTGTTTTGCAGATACTGAAACCCCCATCAGCTTGAAAAAGTTTACTGTATGCTGCCCACAAGCACGTAGACCCCAGACTGGTTGGAACCAGATGTTGATGATGCTGATTCCCGATTACCCCACCACCAACCAATCAGAAGAATGTCCGTGAGCTAATCACACCCTGCTCCTTGAAGACTCCTCACTCCCTCCTCCAGGGTGGGTCACACAGTCTTGCGGGCATTAGCTCACTGTGGCCCTCTTTGCCTGGCAAAGCAATAAAAGCTACTCTTTTCTACTTCACCCAAAACTCCACATTTCTATTTGGCACCAGTGAACAGAGGCCAAGTGTTGGCAACAATCCATAGATATCTTCCACACAGAATGTACAATGAAAATATTAGGGCTGGCTTTCTGCAATCAAATCAGCTTGGGATACAAGAGGAGTCCCCATGGATCTGCCGTATTACCACAGCCCTCTGTCCAAGTGAGACTGTGAGACCTTGCTGCTCAAGGAAGGGGTGGACGGCAACTTTCTGTTAAGAGACAGACAGTGAGTCTATGCCCGGAGTCCTGTGCCTCTGTGTCTCATGAGTAGCCTCATCTTCCACACATTTGGAACCTTATGCTAAATGTAGGACTGATAACCAAGTGGAAAAGAAATTCTACTTCACTGACTTCGCAGCCCAAATGAGCAGAATGAGAAATAGTTAGACTGCCAAGAGGGGATGGAAGGAACGTGTCTGTCCAAGCTCCTTCACCTGCCCTTCTCTCCCTGGTGCAAATGCCATACAAGCAATGAGCAGACTCTGTGGGGCAGCAGAAATGGGACTGGTGAGGAGAAGAGTGTAGGCAGCATGGGAGCGGAGTGGGGAGGCAGCGAAGGTAGCCATGTGAGAAAGGTCCTTTCCTCCATATGTTTATTTATTATGGAAAAGGCTAGAGACCCTTTATGAAATTTCCACCTGAAAGACCAATTATTACATGCATTCTGCCACCTCTGCTTGCAATATTTAAAACACTAATAATATTTCACATTTTATTTAGATTTATAAAAGGCTTTAACATTTATCATTTGCTCTTGTCTCTCTCTGGGTCCACTAAGGTAAGTATAAATAATCGCTATAATTTAGGTGAATAAGCAAGGCCCAAATTTCTCAAATGACTTACTCTTGCTAAAATTCATCTGATATCAGGCCAAAATGCCAGAGCTATCCTACCAAAGTGATTACTTAAAGACTAGTATAGAAAGCAATGCTGTGTGAATAATCACTTTAGTCTCCCAATAAAGTATGGACCACTGAGAATTTTCACATTTTACCTACTATAGAATTAAAATCAAGTCAGTCAAACATAAGGAGAAGATATATATTTCTCTCTGGGGATACAGAGATGAGACAGGTAGCCCTAATTTGTTCTGGGTCTATTGGAAGAAAGTGAGTTTAAGCAAATACTTATAATATTGTATCTTATCGTAGACTTAGAATTTCCAACTCTTGCCCATCTTCCTGTGCCAACCTTGAAACCTCTGGCCTTCTGGGACCAGTTCTTACCTGGACCACCACATATATACCAGGCCAGGCAATGAATTACCACCTTCACCAAGCCTCGACTTCTATTACTCTCTGGGGTCCCAGCCTGGTTCTGCATTGAAGCAATTTTATTATTTGGGACTTCCTATTCTTTGTTTTTCTTCTGTGACCCAGTTCTTCTGCCCTTTTCTTTTTTTTTAAATTTGTTTATTTTTGGCTGTGTTGGGTCTTCGTTGCTGTGGGCTTTCTCTGGTTGTGGCGAGCGGGGCTACTCTTCGTTGTGGTGTGCGGGCTTCTTATCGTGGTGGCTTCTCTTTGTTGCAGAGCATGGGCTCCAGGAGCCCAGTCTTCAGTAGTTGTGGCCCACGGGCTTAGTTGCTCCATGTCATGTGGGATCTTCCTGGACCAGAGCTTGAACCTGTGTCCCCTGAATGGACAGGTGTATTCTTAACCACTGCGCCACCAGGAAAGTCCTTCCCTTTTCTTATACACCTTTCCACTGAGCCTTCTGGACCCCTTATTTCATAGTCAACAAATTTCCATATATCTTTCATCTAATTGCAGGATGTTCACTTTATTAGTTATCCGTAACTGGAATCAGGCTGGCTATCAACATCACTCTCATCTGCTTCTGGGGCATCCCATAACATGTGGAGCAATCGAAGATCCTTAGCAAGTCTTATGAGGACCTGCCATTGTCTGATTTGTCTCTTGAGCCTCATTCTTACACCTCTTTGCCTTGCAGCTAACACCCCAACAAGCTTAAAATGCCTACATCTTTCCCTGTGCTGTATTCTCTCATCTACATTCTTGGCTCCTGCTATGCTATCTGTCTGGAAAGCTCTTCCTCCCACCCTTTATTTCTCCTTCCCCTACATAGGGTAACTCTTAATCATTCTTTAAGGATTAGCTAAAAATAATTAAAATAGTAGCCAACATTTATTGAGGGCTTACTCAGTGCCAAGCACATGAATGTTCTCCTCAAATCCTTTCAGCCCTCAAATGTGGTAGGTTTTATTATTTTTCTCATTTTATAAATGAGGAAAGTAAGGCTTTAAGAGTACTGGGACCTATCCTGCCCCTAGGTTCATCAGACCCTTTTTTTTTTTAGATTCCATATATATGTGTTAGCATACGGTATTTGTTTTTCTCTTTCTGACTTACTTCACTCTGTATGACAGACTCTAGGTCCATCCACCTCACTACAAATAACTCAATTTTGTTTCTTTTTATGGCCGAGTAATATTTCATTGTATATATGTGCCACATCTTCTTTATCCATTCATCTGTTGATGGACACTTAGGTAGAGAATAGACTTGAGGACACGGGGAAGGGGAAGGGTAAGCTGGGATGAAGTGAAAGAGTAGCACTGACATATATACACTACCAAATGTAAAACAGATAGCTAGTGGGAAGGTGCTGCATAGCACAGGGAGATCAGCTTGGTGCTTTGTTACCACCTAGAGGGGTGGGATAGGGAGGGTGGGAGGGAGGCACAAGAGGGAGGGGATATGGGGATGTATGTATACATATAACTCTTTCATTTTGTAGAATGAAACAGTTATATGTATACATGTGTTAGTAGAAACTAACACAACATTGTAAAGCAATTATACACCAATAAAGACATCAAAAAAGAAAAAAGCACTGGACCCCTTTCTCCAGGAGGATCCCACCCACCAAACAGGTTCCCATATTATCCTATACATATTTTTATCATTGCACTTAGTACATAGTATTGAAATAATATTTGTATATGTTTTCTTTTTTCACTGGGCCAATGAATTCCTTGAGAGCAGAGATTGTTTCTTACTTATCTGAATTCTTGAACCTAGCAAGATGACTGGATCAATGAGTATTTGCTGCATGAATAGCTCACTTTATGAACAGATGGATGGATGGATGGATGGGTACCATCATATAGCCTGTTCAACTCTTATGGAAACATAGAAGAGGTAGAACAAACTGCCTAGGAGCAGTAAAAAAGGACTCAGGGAGGAGGTGTCCTTTCTAATGAACTTGAATGAAGAGTAGGAGATGTCAGACAAACAAGTGAATGAGGGCACAGCAATAGCTTCAGTGCATGCCAGGCACAAATATCTCAGATTTAAGGTGTCCCAATGTGTTTGGGCAAGGCTGACAAATAGAATATGTATATTTAGAAGAAGAAGGAGATGACAATATAAAGAGAGAGAAAGACCAGATTGTAAAGGGCTTTGCATTAATTACCTTGAATGATTGTAAGCAGGGAAGAACCTATTAAATTATTTGAATCATCTGTTTAGACAGTGGATGGAGAATGGCTTGGAAGGAATATAGAGTGATCTGTGAGAAGTTAATTGAAACCATCCAGGAAAAAGAAAAGGACATGAGCAACGGTGATGGTGGTGAAGAAGATGAAGATGGGATGGATATGAGTGTTAGGCTGTATGGATATGAATATATGGATATGATGGGATGGATATGAATGATAGGCTGAAGTGACTGAACTTAGTTACAGGCTAATTGTGGGAGGTGTGGGAGAGGAAGAAGTTTCAAATGACTCCAAAGTTTTTGACATGGGAAATGAGATAATAGCAGTGCTATAAACCAGTAGTGACAACCAAAAAAAAAAAAAAAAAAGAAGAAGAACAGGTTTTGGTGAGAGGAGGCACAGACAGACAGAGAGGAAAGATTATGAATTCTGTTTGGAGTATATTAATTCTGTAATACCTATGTGATGTCCAGGTAAGTTACATGCATTATCTCATTTATCCTTTGCAAAGCCATCTTCAGTAGGTGACATAGTGACATAGCCCTATTTTGTGGGGAAAGAAACTGGAGCTTCTTATTAACTAAAACATCCAAGGTCAAACTGTTAATATGTTGTTGTGTTCCCTCTCTTATCAATGTCCCCAGTTCCACTGAAATATGTTCAAGGTGGTCCCCTTAGAACTGTGTTATAAAGTGCCCAGACGGGGGATTTGAGGGTTTGGCAGTAGATCCTGATATGTGGAATCTTGCATTCTGCTTCCTAGAAATGAGCTACCCTTTCTTCTTTGTTGTATTAGAATGGCAATATACTAACTCCCATGCTTTCTCAGATCTAAATGAAGATATTATGGAGGAGGTTAGAAATAAAGGAAGGAAGTCACAGAGGAGAGTTGGCCCAGCAGCATATAGCACCCACCAGAAAGCTATGTATGTGGTAACCATGGACAGGAAATGTTACTTGATCTCACAGCCTGATAGAGCGTGCAGAAAACACCAATGTGCAAAACACTGTCTTTGTAGGTGACATTGTGAGTGTTAGAAGTTGGAACTGGATCTGGCTTTATAATCAGCAGGGTCAAAATGGAATAGTTATTCGGAGATGCAAGGAATTCACCTACAGGTATGAAGGGAAAGGAGGGACTTTCTGTAGTCGTAGGAAGGCTGCAAGTAAGAAGAACCTAAACCCTGACTCAGGGCATGTCCTCACTGAGGAGGAGGATGGCAATTAAAGAAATTGGGAAGAAAGGCCTTTGGAATGTCTCTACGTTTTAGAAAAAAAAGACATTTTATAGAGGTTCATAGTAGAAAAATCAAACAAAATACAAAGGCATAAAGAAGAAAGCAGAAACCCTCTAAAACCTTGCCATTTATAAATGATCCTTATCAATATTTTGGCAAAATTCTTTCTAGACTTCTCTCTGTGCATATACATATACACATACACATACACATAAGCATGCGTGCACACACACACACACACAAAATAACACACATATGTGCTTAGGTGGAATCATCTGATTTTCTGATCTGCAACATTTTGTAACTCAAAAGATATATCAGGGGCCTCCCTGGTGGCGCAGTGGTTGAGAGTCCGCCTGCCGATGCAGGGGATGCGGGTTCGTGCCCCGGTCTGGGAGGATCCCATATGCCGCGGAGTGGCTGGGCCCGTGAGCCATGGCTGCTGGGCCTGCGCGTCCGGAGCCTGTGCTCCGCAACGGGAGAGGCCACAACAGTGAGAGGCCCGCATACCACAAAAAAAAAAAAAAAAAAAAAAAAAGATATATCATAGGCACCTTTCTACATCCATGAAAGCATATATTCATAATACTTTTATAATTGCCTAGTATTCTATTGAGTGCATGTATTGATTTACATAAAATTATGCTAGAAGTGTTTCTCAACAGTGTGACAGTAAAAATTTTCATACTTACATTTTTAAAAGTTTACCTAGATCTCTCTTGAGGTTAAATTCCTAGAAATAGTATTGTTTGGTCAAACACCTGTACATCTAAAACTTTGATATGCATTTACAAAATTATCCTGCTACCCAAATATTGTACCAATTTAACAGATGGAAAATTCTTAAAGTATTTTTATTGACTTGGATTCCCCTGCATGGGTCATGTCATGGAAAAATGAAGGCCACATAAATAACATCACACACTCATGCATTCAATTTTATTTCCTCCAAGTGACTTTCCAAGTTGTTTAGAGCAAAAATTAAAACTCAAGCATGAATATCAGAACAGAATGTGAGCAGGTTTCCCCTGAGATACTGGTCATCTGCAGTTGTTGAGGGACTAAGCACAGACTCAGAGACACATGTTCAGCTCCTACATTTACTCTATAGAAACAGAATGGACTTCCACCCCAAATGTGGTTCAAATGTCAGAGTAATGGTGCCACACACATATACCAAGAGGGTCTGAAAGGCTTATTACTTCTATAATGAGACTTTCTGGCTAGAGGAGCACAGTCTTCCAGAACTGGTCTGAAAAAGTGGAGAGAGCAATGAAAAGTGTTAAAATGAAACACAGAGACCAGACTTAAAAATTCCCTGAGCAAGCAAAGCCAGTTTAGTCAAACAAGCAAAGCTTAATCTGGCTTATTCTGCAAGACAAATGAGGTTAACTTGGGTCACTTCTTGCTTATGCCTCTTGAGAATCATAAACGAAACTTAAGTTCCCCAAAATTGATATTAGATAACCACTAACCAATTCCCGGTCATTTAAGAAAATTCTTGTATTAACAAATCACTGTAAAGAATAAACACTCACTGCTTTCACATTATATAAGCTGCTTTACAGCAATATACCTCTGAGCTTCATTCCATGTTTTGCTTTGAATGCTTCCAGTTTGCAAACTGTCTTTTTGGTGTGCACAATAAACTTGTACTAATCACTACTTATGTGATTCATTGATTTTATTTATATTTTTTAGTGAACTTTGACAAAGGAGTCTGGCTTGGGGCTTTCATAGTACATCAGAGTGGGGCTGGTATGAGTGTTCCTGCATTTGGTCAGAGGCTTGTGTGTTTTGAACTTCTTGATTGTGACAAAGGAAGGAATATCCAGCTTTTCTTATCAGCTTGGTCAACTTGCTCAGTTGTGGGGAAGGGAAAAGGATGAGGTGAGGCTTAAAATCTGTCAGCAGTCAAACATCAAAAATATAATGTCAGATTCTTACTGCATTTACAAGGCCAAAACTTTGTCAAAAAGAGCTTAGCAGTTTCATGAAGAGCAGAAATGTAGAAGGCCTATAGTCTTCTTTAAACCTCAACTGAAAACATCAAGCCAAAGATTGACAAATGGCCTGTAAAAGACCTATGGAGTTCTAATCTCTTAAATGAAAATAAAAGTTCCCACTGCAGAACTGATAAAGGAGGCACTTCAATAGCCTAAGACTTGCAAATATTTGAGAGGATTTCATCCTTCTTGTTATATCTAGAGTGGTCATCCACTGAGGTCCAGCCAGCATCTATATATTGAAAACCTATATCAAATATAGGAAATCTTTTTTCTATATAAAGCTAAATATCCACCTAGAAAACATCAAGATCCACATTTGTCAAATCAACTCAAATTGTTTTATATTATAACAAGAAATTTAAAATGTTCCATTCATAGTTTTAATATCAAGCACAAGATATATAAATTTATATTTAAATAATAATATTAATAATAATGTATTACATTTATTGAACACTTACTTTGTGCCAGATACCCCATGTTTATTGCACATTACTTACAATAGCCAAGATATGGAAACAACCTACGTGGCCACTGAAGGATGAATGGATAAAGAAAGTGTGGTACAGATCTTCCTTGACTTACGATAGAATTACATCTGGATAAACCCATTATAAGTTGAAAACACTGTAAGACGAAAATGCATTTAATACACCTAATCCACTGAACATCTTAGTTTAGCCTAATCTACCTCAAACATGCTCAGAACACTTACGCTAGGCAAAATCACTTAACACAAAGCCTACTTTAGAATAAAGTGTTGAATATATCATGTAATTTATTGAATTCTGTACTGAAAGTGAAAAACATATTGGTTGTATGGGTACAGAATGGTTTTAAGTGTATTGACCATTTCACCATATCATTGTGATTGTGGACTGACTGGGAGCTACGGCTGCTGCCACTGCCCAGCCTAAGGGGACAGCACCGGAAGGCATATTGCTAGCCCAGGAAAAGATCAAAATTCAAAATTTGAAATACGGTTTCCACTGAGTGTGTATCGCTTTTGCACCATCGTGAAGTCAAAAAATCATAAGTTAAACCATCGTAAGTCGGGAACAATTCATATATATATATATATAATATATATATTTTTTATATATACATATATTACTCTGTCATAGAAAGAATGAAATCTTGCCATTTGCGACAACATAGATGAAACCTGAGGGTATTATGCTAAGTGAAATAACTCAGAGAAAAACAGCTTATATGTGGAATCCTATAAAAAACTTATCTGTGGAATCTTGAAAAACAAATCAGGCTCATAGATAAAAAGAACAGGTTGGTGGTTGCCAGAGGTGGGGAGTGAGGGAGGTGGAAGAATGGGGGAAGAAAGTCAAAAAGCACAAACTTCCGGTTATAAAATAAAGTCATGGGGATGCAGTGCACAGCATGGCGACTATAGTTGATAATACTAAATTGCGATACTTGAAAGTTGCTAAGAGAGTAAATCTTGAAAGTTCTCATCACAAGAAAAAAAATGTAACTGTGTGTGGTGACAGATGTTAATGAGACTTACTGTGGTGATAATTTCACAATGTATACAAATACTGAATCATTATGTTGTACACCTGAAACTAATATAATGGTATATGTCAATCATACCTCAATTTTTAAAAATTTTTAAAAAGTAGAACCTTTCAATGAAGTCATTTGGGTTTGAAGTTTTCTTAGTGGGAATTATTTTTCTAATTATATCTTTATTGAACTGTAATGTACAGAAAAGTGTGCATATGATAAATGAAGAGTTCAGTAAACTACCAGACAGTGAGCCTATCATTGTTAGCACTACTGACACCAAGAAATTAAAAATTACCAGCAGTCCTTAAGCCTCATCTGTTGCCCTGTCCCAATATCAACATGCAATCTCTCCTGAAAGGTACCAGATATTCTGGCTTCTAATACCATAGGTTAGTTTTACCTATAACCAAACTTTATACAAATGGGGTCATACAGCATATGTATTTTTTCCATCTGACTTCTTTTGGTTAACATTTTGTTTGTGAGTCATTCATGTTGTGGAGGCTAGCTGAAGTTTCTTCATCTTCGTTGCTATATGGTATCCTTCTGTATGTGTACACCACACTTTATTAATACATTCTACAGTGATGAGCATTTGTTTTTTCAGCTTGGGTCTATTGTAAATAATACTTCTATCAACACCATGTACATTTATTTATTTATCTATCTATCTTTTTATTTATTTATTTGCACTTACATGCTCTCATTTATTTAAGGTATATACCTAGGAGTAGAATATTACTGGTTCATAGAGTATGTCTATATTAACTTTAATAGATAATAAAAAACCATGTTCCAAAGCAGTTGCACAATTTATCCATCCATCTGCAGTATATGTGGGTTTCCATTGTTCCAAGCAACATTGCTCCACTGATAACACCTAGTATGATTAGTCTTTTTATTGTAACTGTTCCTTGTGGGTGTATCTTGGTATCTTATTTTAATTTTAATTTTTATTTGCCTGATTACTAGTGAAATTGAAACCTTCACAAATGTTTATTAGTTACATTGTTACATATTTTTCAACTCCTTTGCTCATTTCTCTATTGAATTGTCTGTCATTTCCTTTTTATTTGTATAAATTCTTTATATATTTCAGGTAAGAGCTTTTTGCTATATGTTTTGCAAATATTGTCTTCTATTCTGTGCTTTGTTTCTTTACTCTCTTAATGGTGTTTTGATGAGTGGAATTTCTAAATTTTAATTTAGTACATCTTATCATTTCATTTAGGCTTCTTTCTTTTAGGTTTTGTTTAAAATTTCTTTCCCTACCACAAAGTCATACAGAGTACAGATATTCTTCTATAAATACAGTATCTTTTAGATTTGTTGTTTTACACTTCACATGAGGGTCTACAATACACTTAGAATTTTTTCATTTCTTTCCCACATGGATAGCCAATTGATCCAGCACTATTTGTTGAAAAACTGTCATTTCTCCATAGCTCTGCAATACTTTTTGTCATACATAAGTGTTTATATACATCTGGGTGTGTTTCTGGAGCTTTTATTCTGTTCCATTTTTCTATTTGGGCTTTCTTTTGCTTCAACCACACTGTCTTAATTGGAGTAGCTTTATAAATAGATTTTGATATCTGGTAGAATTAGTTCTGACCTCTTTTCTCTTCTTCAACAGTGTCTTGGCTGGTAGTAATTCCTTTCATTTTCATATAAATTTCAGAAGCATTTGTCATTTTCCACACTAAAAAAACCCTGCTGTGTTATTGTCTGGGATTGTCTATATATATTAATCTGGAGCTATTTACATCTTTACAATATTGATTCTTCCAAGTTGGATACATATGCATTCATTTATTTAGGTCTTCCTTTATATCTCCAAATAATGCTTTATAATTTGATTCTGGAAATCTTACACATCTTTTCCTAGATTTACTCTTAGGTCCTTGAAGTGTCTTGATATCATAAATGGTGTCATAAAGATTTTCAAGTTTACTTTTCTAAATGTTATTGTTATATGCAAATACAATAAATTTTTACATAGACTTTGTATCTTGTGCTTTTCTAAACTCACTTATTGATTTTAACAAATTATCTGTAGATTCTTCGGATTTTATTGTCCAAACAATATTGTTTGTGAATATGGATGGTGTTATTTTTTCTTTTTTAATCTTCCCCCACGCCCTGTCTTACCACTCTGGCTAGAACCTCTAGTACAATATTAAATATTTTCCTTTTTCCATTATTATTTCTTCTTTGATACATAGATTATTTAAAATTGTATTTCTTGTTTCAAAATATAAGATTTAAAAAAACTTGTGATAATTATTCATAGCCTACATTCATTATCATAAGAGGACATTATAAAGAGAGTATGTCAAAATATTTCACTTTGTGGATTTGTCTATTTCTCCTTATAGGTCTATCAATTTTGTATTATATAGCTTAAGATTATCCTACTAGGTGCATGCAAATTTTAAATTGTTACATATATAGTTATATTTTAAGATTGTCTTACTAGGTGCATGCAAATTTTTAAATGTTATGTATTACTCATAATTATATGATATATTATAAATTGTTATATATTAAACCTGTTTCATTACAAGGTGAATCTGTTCATTAACACTTTTGTCATAAGCTCTATTTTGTCTGATATTAATATAGCTACTCCATTTTCTTTTGGTTCATATTTACATGCTATAATCTTTCTCTATGATTTTACATTCAGAATTTCTGTTTATATGTTTTATATGTCTCTTTAGTAAACATTACAAAGTTAAATTTTGTTTATTTTAATCCTATCCATCAATTTTTATGTTTTACCTAGAGCACTTAGTCCATTTACATTAAATATAATTACTAATATACTTGAGTTTATGATTCATATTATTCACCAACTTTGTAATTATTCAGCTCTTGATTTTTTTCTGATTTAGGGGGATTTGGAGAATATTTAGTAATTCATGTCACACTTTTTGATTTGCACTATTCAAAATCTTATTAAATATAACCTGTCACTATATTTGATATACAGTTCAACAATGTAATCTTTTTTGAGTTTTTTTAATCTCCTTTTATCTTGTGTTTTTGTTTGCTTGTTTTTTTGATTGACTAACTTGCATATCACTGTGTACAAAGAAGGGAGATATGACAAGACTCTGCTTATGGGAAAGGGGCAAGGGTGTCAAAGAGAGTTCTTGACATTTCAGTTGGCTGAAAAGTCACTCTGTGGAATCAGAATGTCTAAATATATTTCTAAGTTATTTTGTTGTGGAGTGTGCAAGGCAAACCTCTCCTCCCCTACCTCCTCTTCAAATCTTCAGTAAATTCTACTTTGCTCACCAATCCTTTCTTATGAGTGAATTTTGATTTTGGCAGGGAAAGGCATTAGAAAAAGTGTTGCAGTATTGCTTTATGGGTCCACATGGCAGTTTTAGGAGAGAATGTGAGGCACAGGAACTTGGAGGCAGAGGAGATCATAAAAAAGTAAGTCCCTAGGAATTTACAGAAACACTGGAGAAATTTCCCAAGGGCACGGACTTGGGGAATTGAGGTAATTCTACCTAAATTTCGAGTGCTGGGGAAGGGTCCACTGCAAGCTGTGTTGTACACTACTGGAGTTATTCCTACATTAGCCAATCAGGCAGCTGCATCGTCTCTGAAATGCCCAAGAAAAACAATTTATACTTGGGAGAAACCCCTTAGACCTCTGCCATCAGTGCCTTTGGGTGGACATTAATTAATTAAATTTATTGAACCAATGGTCTTGTGTACAGAAAACCTCTCAGGACTAACCATGCTGAGCATTCACTGCCTCAAGTTAGTCACACTGGCTTACTGAGCCTCTGGAGGGACTGCCCTGACCAGAGCTAGCCAATTCCTAGAGATACTAAACAGCTCGCATCACTTTTCAAATGCAAAGACAACCAATCCAGAGCCCATACTCCTAACCACCTCCATTATCTCACACTCCCAGACACTATCCACCAGCCCTAACCACCCAGGGCGAGGTACCAGGCAACTAGGAACAACCCCTATGCTCCAGAGTCCACTGAAATGATTCAAACTAGCCAATTCTAGAAACAGGAAGTATTCTGTGCTTTTGGATACAAGGGTCCCTAGATAGTTAAGATGCATGTCTAGCGGAGAATTTCAATGACCCCAAATTCTTGCATCTTCCTATATGTAAAAAAAGCACTAAAATCATTAAGTTGAGATATCTGTTCTTTATGATAAGCATTAATAGTTTTATGTTTGAATACATGTATTTCTCAGACCCCCCCGCAAAAAAAATCACATATATCCTGGCTCCTCTCCCACCTCTTCAGAGCAGTTCCTCATAGCTATCTGAGAGACTGCCTCCCAGGTTATAGTCCTCAGTAAGGTCCTTGTATAAAACTGAAACTCACTACTCTTACATTGCACTTTTTTTTTCAGTTGACATTCTCTATACCAGTAAAGAAATGGACCAGCAAAACATTTCACTGAATTCAAGTTATGTGGCCAAAGAACAGCATAAAGCTAATTAGCTTAGATAGAAAATTAGCTCATCCTTTTCAACTCTTTAGAACTATGGTCTAACCACTAACTGAGATAGTTAAATCATAAAGCAGTTCCTAAAACTGCCAAGACATTTGTTTTTAATATCAAGTGTAATCCATGGTTACTGTTTGAGATTCTATTTCTCACCTAACAGTTATTCAACTAGATAATAAACTACCTCCTAGTTAGAAAGCACCAACATACACTCATACACACACGTGCACTTTCTCTTCTCTGTATACTGTGTAGGAAAAAAAGACCTGTGATCTAAGGAATGCAAGTTAGAGGAGATGCAGATAAAATTAGTTTTATTTGGAATGAAGGATTGTGGGACTTTTGCCTGACAAGTAATAGAGACTTCTTAGAAGAAACAAACAAACAAACAAACTAGCCAATTCTAGGCCTGCTTACCCTGCCTCGCCTATTCCTTCCCAGGGAAACCACAATAGAGGCTATGGCCTCAGTTCCCCCCCACCCTCTCTGCTCTTGTGCCTGTGACCTATGTTTTTCCGTGTGCCCCCTCCTCTTGGGAACTGTGAGAAAAAAAGGTGTTTTTTCCATGGCAATGGTCTCCTGATCTGTAGGCCTTTCTGATCTTCAAACTTTCTATGTATTCACTATATTTTAGAGCAGCACAGTACCTGGATGTGCCAAGTTCCTAAGATGTCCAGGATCACAAGGAGAAGGGACACTTGTCCCAGGAGAATTTACATCACTGGGCAGTAAGTACCTGCCACTGCCCTGACCTGAAAAAGAAGTGAGAGAGGCCAGAGCACGTATGTGGACAGTGGAGCGTGTGTGTGTGTGTGTGTGTCTGTGTGTCTGTGCCAGGAATGGGTGTGTCCTTTTCTCAACACTCCCTGACCTTCTCAGAGCATTTCCCAGGGGTCCTGGAGATGCCAGAAGGATCAATTACCTGCATAAGGTGTGTGGATGGAATACTTGGACCTTTGGCAATCATCTTGGGACCACAAGAGCCAGGCTGCCTGCTGAGAAGGCCAAAGTGGAAAGAGAGAAAAAATCTGGGTCTTCAACAGCGGCATTGAGCTGCTTTACCAACTGGCCTAGGAGGCCATGCCTCCTCTGGACTTCCAGTGGGGTGGAAGATGAATTTCATCCCTGTTTAAGCTATTTGAGTTGGGGCTCATTTTTGCAGCAAAAAGGATCCTAAGAGATACACTGACACAGGGCATTGAATTGTTAAATTAGTTTAGATACTATCTTAATTAATCTGGGTTTTTTTTAATGTGGTAGATGTTACTCATCTACTAACAGTGTGTAGATGTCACTACAATGTTGAACTCCCCCTATTTTCTGATTTCCTCATATCTTGAACTAACAGCTTTCCTAAAGTCCCTCTACCACAGATTGACTATCTATCATTTTCTCCTTATCATTCATTAAGTAAAATTTTAAAAGCTGTGTTATAATTGTATTGAATATTGAAAATAATAACTTGGTGTTAAATTAATATAAGCATACCTATGACATCTAAGAGGTGAAAACAGATAATGTATCTGTCTTACTGCTTCAACTATTTTGTATACTGGAAAATAGTTTTACATGCATCACTTTATTTAAAAATTGAAATACTCAGAAGTAAACAAAAGAAAAAAGCAAATAATTCATCTGAGGTTATTTAATCTTCAGCCTGGATCTGTAGGTGAGTTTTATCACTGAGATAAATACTTTCTCTGCTCTATAGTTTCTCTGAGGGCCTTGGAGCTCATTTCTACAGTTCTTATTTAGATGGTGCTCATCTCATAAACCACTTTGAAGTTTAGAAGAGGACGAGGAAGTGGAAGGAGAGGGGAGTAGGAAAGTACACTGGGTTGGATAGTGTCCTCCAAAAATTCATGTCCAGCATGAATGAAAAAAGAAAACCCTGAAGAATGCAAACAAAAATCTCAAAAGCGGCTGAGACACTCCAATCAAATATAAAAGGTAAACTTGGTAAGTATGAATTTTAGGAGAAGATGTGATTAGGAAATTTGTTCATTTGGCAAGTAAACATTAGGTAACTTTTTTTTCATGCAGTTTGATTTAGATGAACAGGCTTGACTGTTCATGGAGCAGTGTGAGAGAAAAGGAAGTTAAAATGCTTTTCCTGCAACAAGGCTTGGTTGCTGGGCTAATTCATAGTAAATAGGATCCTACTCTTCAATGTAACTACAGATGAGTGAGGAGAGAAAAGTTAAGGGAAGCTGCTTCAGCCTCCATGAGAGAAATCTGGATTTTCTTCCTGAGGTACTCAGATTTGTTAGGTGTATTAGTTTTCTATTGCTGCTATAACAAATTACTACATATAGTATTTGTCTTTGTCTGACTTATTTCACTTACTATAATGCTTCCAAGGCCCATCCTTGTTGTTGTAAATGGCAGGATTTCTTTCTTTTTTAATGACTGAATAGTATTCCATTGTATATATATTTACCACATCTTCTTTATCCATTATTACATTGATGGGCATTTACGTTGTTTTCACGTCTAGGCTATTGTGAATAATGCTGCATTGAACATGGGGGGTGCACATGTCTCTTCAACATAGTGATTTAGTTTCCTTCAGATATATGCCCAGAAGTGGAATTACTGGATCATATGGTAGTTCTATTTTTAATTTTTTGAGGAACTTTCATACTGTTTTCCACAGTGCTAGTACCAATTTGCATTCCCACCAACAGTGCACAAGTGTTCGCTTCTCTCCACATCCTCACCAACACTTGCTATCTCTTGTCTTTTTGATCATGGACATTTTAACATGTGTGAGATGACTTCTCATTGTGATTTTGATTTCCATTACCCTAGTAATTAATGATTGTGAGAACCTGTTCATGTACTTGTTGTCCATTAGTATATCTTCTTTGGAAAAATAATTGGTGAAAGATGTTACCTCGGTATGGATTTAATTTTCATTTCTCTTATGATGAGTGAGGATGAAGGGACTGGGTTTTAAAACAGGAAAAAAAGGCATGAAAGCCCCTGTGATGATAAAGACCTTGGGTGTATATCCAATTATTTCCTCTGTTATGCCCCAAAATATCCTCACACCAAGCTTAGCACCCAATTTCCTCTGTCATGAGTAAAAGTTCTCTCCTCAACTGCCATAATTCTCAAAAAAATTATACACCAAATGGCCTGAGTTCACACAAGAGAAACTGGGGTTTGAAAGCATATCTCTCTGATACAAGCTCCTCAGTTAGTGTCACTCCATTACACTACATTAAACCAAGAGCAGAGCAGTGGGACTTCCAAGGAAGAACAAAAATCTGCTACAGGAAAGTTCAATGTAAGACAAATCCCCAAGAGTGGGTCAACAGCTGGTAAGCAAAGCAATAAGATAAAATAATCATCTGAGTTAAGAAGGCATTAAGAGAAGTAAGGATGAGCCCTGAGCACACAGGGCTATCTATTTTTATAGATAGGTACTTGAGATATGTACAAATTCCTATAGATATTTGGATAAGGCAGGTGAATCAGGAGAGAAATTTTCATATAGTTCATACTAATTGACATTGTGTGATGGTAATTGTTAAAGTTAAGTAAACGTAATTCAATTTAAAACATTGGATTATAGATATGTTTACATGGCTTCTATCTGAAATTAATTAATTAATAGCTAATTAAGTAATACTATGTAGGATGCTAATCTATATTGACACTAACTTTAGTCACATGGTCACAGATAGCTACAAGGCAGGCTAGGGAAAATAGCCTTTAGCTAGACAGTCATGTACTCAGTTAAAAATTTTACTACTCTAAATCAAGGATTGACAAACTATAGCTGGCGACAAAATCTTGCCAGTGTCTCTTTTTGTAACTAAAGATTTATTTGAACATAAAACAATACTATGTAGGATGGTTTAGCTGCTCAAAAAGCCTTGGAGGAAATGGGGAGGTATTCGTCAAAGGGTACAAACTTCCAGTTATATGATGAATAAGTTTTGGGAATCTGATGTACAGCATGGTGATTACAATTAATATTGATAATACTGTATTATACACTTGAAAGTTGATACAAGAGTAGATCTTATATGTCCTCACAACAGTAAAGAAATGGTAAGCATGTGACAAGATGGCAGTATTAGCTAATGCTATGGTAGTTATCATTTGCAATGTACCAAATTAACACGTTGCACACCTTAAACTTACACAGTATTACATGTCAGTTGTATCTCAACAAAGCTGGGGAAAAAAGGCCTTAGAAATTACTCTTAAGACTAATTCTGATTCTCAGATAACAGAAACCATCTTTTCCAAGCATATCAGTTGACCAAGGTAGAAAGGCTCAGCAGAAAAAAAGAGATTTTTCTCATCAATACCAGGTTGTCTAAAGGGGGCTAAGTGTCCCTGGCTAGATAGACTTTTCTCAGTCATCACTGCTGTCCTGCAGGATGGAAACTTCAAAGGACCTGAGACTCTTCAAACCCAAGCCTAATATATTCTTTTCTTCCACCTGGAGAAGTATCCCTGCACTAATTTTGCATATCCAGATATCCCTCCCACATGGACCAGCTCCTTCCCCAAAAGGCACGATGCTTGAGGATGTTAAAAATGGCCTTTGTTCACCAGTGGCTAGGAGCCTTAGCCAGGGGATATTCCCCCCCAGCCATCCTCCCCCACAGCATCCAGTTGCTTTCTATTCCTATTGCTGTCTTACATTTCTCATGTCATTTGACCCATAGATGCATCCTACCTTCTCAATTGTTCCATTGCGTCTGGACAAATTTGGATTCATTCAGCATCTGAACGGTTTATGAGCACCTGTTCTGAGCTAAGCATAGCATAATCATAGGCAGCTTCAGCAGAAAATGGGCATTCATTTCAGCCAAAAGCAGTGATGTGATCTCGGGAAGGGATGCCATGAGCCAGAGAAGTTAAAAACTGGTGATTTAGGGTGACAGACAAGGCTGCAACCCAGTTCTGGGGAGCTTGTCTTCAGCATTGAGCTTGAGCCATGAATATCGTTGATTCCAGTGTGTACCCAAATGCACTTTAACCCACTTCTATGAGTCATACTTGGTCTATTTACAGGCTGAAAAGTCTTGGTCACTTCACTACCCCACCTCTCACATTTCCTGAATCTCTTGACACTACCTCAATCCCACAAGTAACGTCAACCCACAAGCCAGAGAAGGAAGAGGTATTTCCACAGGCTCCATTAGGCCAACTGCTTCCTCTTCTCTCCTCAGAGTTGTCCCTGAACTTGGGCTATGAGAGGGCTCACCATGGATCTGCCTTATTACCACGGCCCTCTGTCCAAGCGAGACTGTGAGACCTTGCTGCTCAAGGAAGGGGTGGACGGCAACTTTCTGTTAAGAGACAGTGAATCTATGCCCGGAGTCCTGTGCCTCTGTGTCTCGTGAGTAGCCTCATCTTCCACACATTTGGAACCTTATGCTAAATGTAGGACTGATAACCAAGTAGAAAAGGAATTCTACTTCACTGACTTCGCAGCCCAAATGAGCAGAATGAGAAATAGTTAGACTGCCAGGAGGGGATGGAAGGAACGTGTCTGTCCAAGCTCCTTCACCTGCCCTTCTCTCCCTGGTGCAAATGCCATACAAGCAATGAGCAGACTCTGTGTAGCAGCAGAAATGGGGCTGGTGAGGAGAAGAGTGCAGGCAGCATGGGAGCGGAGCGGGGAGCCAGAGAAGATAGCCATGTGAGAAACGGCCTCTCCTATAGAGGTTGATTTATTTGGTATGGAAAAGACTAGGTGCCCTTTATAAATTTTTTATCTGAGAGGCCAACTTTTTACATAGATTCTGCTGGCTCCACTTGTGATTCTTAAAATACTAATAATATTTCGAATTTCGTTGGATTTGTAAAAGGCTTCAGCGTACATCATCTCCTTTCATCCTGCTTGTAATCTATCAAGAAAAGCCACCATTTTATAGATGAAGAAACAGAGACCTGGGATTTCTCAAACAACTTGGTTGTGTTACACTTCATCTGGTGGTTCCAAAGAGGCTGAGTTCAGTATGCAGGTCCAAGCCAGAGCACCAGAGCTACACTGCTGAAGGAACTTGTTTAGCCCAGTTTAGAAAGCAATCCTGAACAAATATCAGGGGAAATCTACTGTCTTTAAAGATTCTTGTCTTTGTGGATACCACTGAAATTTTTCTTTACCTGTTATAAAAATTAAAACCCAAGTATCTCCATGGATGCACTTCAGGGCTTCTTAGAATTCGGGAGCTATAAGGACAAAAGAGATTGTCATTACTAACAGAATAGGCAGGGATATATTTCTTTCTCTATATGATACCGGGAATACAGATATAAGAAAGGCAGCCTTAAGGTGTCGGCAGTTTGAATTTTCAAGTCACAGATGATGTTGGGGGTGTTTTCATATATTTTTAGGCATTGTTAATTCCTCTTTTGAGAATTGAATAATCATATCGTTTACCCAGTTTTAGCTTGAGTTGTTCATCTTCTTACTGATTTTTTTCAATTTCTATGTATGAAGGTAAAACTTTTTTTTTCAAAAAAAAGACAGACACAAGAAAACTACAGACCAATTTCAATTTCATTTACTATCCACTTCCAATAAACTACTAACAAAATGGAAGCCAGTAAAATATTAATGGAGAAAATACACTATGCTCAAGTATGGTCCAATCCAAGAAATCAAGGATGGTTCCCTGATAGGAAAATTATTAGTTTAATTACATATTAATAAGTCAGAGGTTACAAACTGCATAGCTGATTCAAATTTGCTTAAAAGGTATTAGATAAAATTCAGCATCAACCCCTCAATTAAACACACACTCATGTGTGCATATGCATGCACACACTTACATACTCTTAACCATGTAGAGCTAGAAAGATGCTTCCTTAAACAAAGGCCAGATGAAGCACTGGAAGAATTACCCCCAAAATCATGAATGAGTCAAAGATGTTCATTATAAGCACTACTATGTAACATTTTCTGGGAGATGTTAGCAAGTGTAATTAGTCAAAGGAAATACATGTAAAAATTGAAAAGGAAGATGCAAAATTATTATTATTTGCAGTTGACATGACATTATACCTGTGAAATATAGATTTAACTAAAAAGAAAAACTACTAAAAACTAAGAAAATCCAATAAGGATATCTGCTTATATTATTGAAATCTAAAAAATCAATAGCTTTTTCATACAGAAACAATAACCGGTAAGTAAATATAATAATACATCTCATTTACATCAGCAAAAAATTAATAATACCCAGGAATAAATGTAATATGAAATGTACAAAATTAAATAGCTACTGGGGAGTTTACTAGAAGACTTCAGTGAAGGGAAGGATTCAGTTTGAAAGCATATCAGTTCACCATAATTAATCATAAATTCAGTATGTTTCCAGTGAAAAATCAACAGAATTTAAAATTTTTTCTTCAAAGATAGTAAAGTTTATCCAGGTGGGAAATGAAACACAAGGAACCTGACAGAGAGCCAGAAATTTTTTTATTAAAAAAGGGGGACTAGTACCAAATATTAAAATACATTATAAAACTACAGTAACTACTACAGTAATTAAAAGAGTTTGGTACTGAGAAATCAATGGAATTGAATATAGAATCTGGTAGAAATGAATCCAAATACATATGGAATTTAGCATATGCGTAAAATAGCATTTCAAATCAATGAGGAAAAGATGAGTGATAATTGTGTTGGGACACTTGGCTGGTCACTTAGAAAAAAATAAACCTGAATCCCTTTCTTACTTCTTGAAGTAAAATTAATTCAAATTGGTTCTAATACAGAACTTATTTTTCTAAATGAAACTGTGTGTACTAGAAGAAAACGTGAACTATTAAAAGATATTCCTGGAATTGAGAAAGACTTCCTAACAAGATATAAAACACAGAAACCAAGAAAAGATTGTTAAATATGACCATTATAACAAAAAACTGTTGTTAAAAAAAACTTATTGACAAACCAACAGAAAAAATCAAAACTTCATTAACATATAATGAAGCTTTTAAAAAACAATAGAAAACTAGGTAAAATGCAAGAGTAGGAGATTCTCTGAAATAGAACGTGAAAAAGAAGGATAAGAAAAAAATGCTAGATCTCACTCATAACTTAAAAAACACAAATTAAAAGAATAACGTGGGCTTCCCTGGTGGCACAGTGGTTAGGAATCCACCTGCCAACGCAGGAGACCGGGGTTCGAGCCCTGGTCTGGGAAGATCCCACATGCCGCGGAGCAACTAAGCCCATGCGCCTTAACTACTGAGCCCGTGCTCCTAGAGCCCACGAGCCACAACTACGGAGCCCAAGTGCCACAAATATTGAAGCCTGCGCGCCTAGAGCCCGTGCTCCGCAACAAGAGAAGCCACGACAATAAGAAGCCTGAGCACAGTGACGAAAAGTAGCCCCCGCTCATCACAACTAGAGAAAGCCTGCACACAGCAACGAAGACCTAACAGAGCCATAAATAAATAAATACATTTATTTATAAAAAAATGAAAAAGAATAATGTGATACCATTTTTACCTCTTCAAGGGTTTAGAATTAAAACTATGAAACTACCCAGAGGAATTCAACTGCTGAGAAGCAGAAGTGCTCGCACATGCTAAATACAGCCTCTTTGGATAGAAATGTGGTCAAAACATAAAATGCACAGGTATAACCTTTGACCCCAAATTTCATTAATAAAAACGTATCTTATAGTTATTACTGCATAAGTATGTGCAAATTGACATTAACAAGATTTAGTAAATCCATATATGGTATGAAAAGAACTCCAAGATCTATTGTTGTGTGAAAAAGGCAAGATGCAATGTATGATCCCGTCTGCGTAAAAAAAAAACAAAACAAGTATGCCTATATCCTTCTATATTCATAAACAATTTTTGAAAGTTATATAAGAAACTTATAATAGTGGTTACAGCTGGGGAATTTAGGAGGAATAAATAGGAAAAAAAGGTTGTGGATTCACTCTTTTTATTTGATAACTTTTTCACACTTTAAATGCTTACGTGCATGTATTTACTTTGGTAATTTAAAAAAATGTTTATAAAAATGTAGTGAATCCCTACTATCTATTCAAACACTGTGCTAAGGCCTGGGGAGATTCTAAGGAGATTCCAATAGGGGACTTGCAATTTTTTTCAACATGTAAATAAATAAAATAAAGGTAAGACAATATTATACAAATTCAAGGACAGAGGAGATGAGCAGGAAAGTCTTCTTAGAGGAGGCGGTATTTGAGCTGGGATTTAAAAGAGTTGATAAGATTTGGTTTCACAGAAATGGGATGGAAGGCATTGTAGGTTGGGGAAAAGGAAGGAACTTAGGTCTAGAAATAGCATATTTTAAAACACATAACAATCATACAGGGTTCTGGAAAGGTAGTTTGGAAACCAACTTTTGGAAAAGTCAGTTTGGGGTAATATTATGGGGTCTTAAAAGAATGATTCTGTAGCTAATGGGGAAACATGGATGGTTTCTAAGCAGGGAAATGACAAGACTACTTCTGAGTTTTAGGAACTCCAGTCTAATAAGGAGAGTGTACTGAAACTGGCAGATGATGATGGCAATACAGATGGGAGATGGTGAGGAACTAGCTACGGTGGGGCAAGCAGTGGGAATGGAGATTAGAAGAAGTTGCAAGAGATGTGATAGAGACAGGAGAGACCTTGGTCAAGGTTTCAGGGTAGGTAGTCAACACTGGGATTCTCTTTAAAAATTGACATTTATGCTCAACTGCTCTGTGATACATCATGCTAGCTTATATATTCATTCAAAGCAAAATTCATTGAGAAATGTAATACAAATAATAATAACTAATCAAATGGAGAGGCAGAAATAAATATTTGTTAAACACCTGCACTTGATCAGGGCTCACCCTCTTCCCTGCCCACATCACTAAAAGGCAAACAAAATTTCAGGCACCCTCAGGCTTAAGGCTCAGATCAAATGGTCCCCATCAAAACGGTCTTTTTCATAATTCTTGTGAAATTTTGTTATCACAAAAATCAGACAGACCATTCAGTTGTTATTGTTCAACAGTTATTTAAAGTTTCCCATGTCAAGCACTATGGTAGACACTCAGCTGATGCCTTCAACACAGCTCACAGTCTAGTGGGGAAAATAAAGAAGTAAAAGGACACTGTGACATGTGTGATAACTGATGACTGAGAGCAAGGAGTGATTCATTCATCAAGGAGTAGAGAGCCTACATGGGAGCTGGGACTTGGAGGATGACTAGAACCTTCATTCGTTCATTCAACAAGCACACACTAGCACCTATTATATTCCAGGCATGTTCCTATGCATTGGTGAAACAGTGATAAACAGTACAGATACTAGTCCTGCCTCCATGAAATGACATTCCAGTGAGAGGAGACAATACAGTGAAAACAAAACAGAGGGGTATTACAGGGAGGGACAAAGAGTCTTCTTTAGGTTGGGTACAGGAAAGATTCCTCTGAGAAGGTCACATAAAGCAATTCATATTCCAGTATACAACCCTAAGTAAACAAAGCCAAAATTATCTACAACACAAGCGTTAGACTGTTTTTCTACATCTGTGCAGCAAGAGCCATTATGAAGGTGCTTTTTATGAGTCAAAAATTGTGCTAAGAATGTTACATCAATTATCTCATTTATCTTTTGCAAAGCCATCTTCCATAGGTGATATATCCCTATTTTGTGGGAAAAGAAATGGAGCTTCTTATTAACTAAAGTGTCCAAGGTCAAACTGTTAATATGTTGTTATGTTCCCTCTCTTATCAATGTCCCCAGTTCCACTGAAATGTGCTCAAGGTGGTCCCCTTGGAACTGTGTTATAACGTGCCCAAGCAGGGAACTTGAGGGCTTGGCAATAGATCCTAATATGTAGAATTTGCATTCTGCTTCCTAGAAATGAGCTACCCTCTCTTCTTTGCTGTGTTAGAATGGCAATATGCCAACTTTCATGCTTTCACAGATCTAAATGAAGATATTATTGAGAAGGTTAGAAATAAGGGAAGGAAGTCACAGAGGAGAGTTGGCCTAGCAGCATATACCACTGACCAGAAAGCTATGTATGTGGTAACCATGGACAGGAAATGTTACTTGATCTCACAGCCTGATAGAGCATGAAAACACCAATGTGCAAAACACTGTCTGTGTAGGTGACATTGTGAGTGTTAGAAGTTGGAACTGGGTCTGGTTTTATAATCAGCAGAGTCAAAATAGAATAGATATTTGGAGATGCAAGGAATTCACCTGCAGTTATGAAGGCAAAGGAGGGACTTTCTGTAGTCATATATAGGAAGGCTGCAGATGAGAAGAACCCAAGCCCTGACTTAGGGCAGGTCCTCACTGAGGAGGAAACAACAGAAAGAGTGAATGAGAGAGAACCCAAGAGTCATTTCCAGCTCTCAGATTCTGAGATCTCTGGAAAGACTTGAGTTCAGAAAGAAAAAAAAAAATTCAAACTTTTTTGTATTTTTAGAAAAATCAAATGTTGAGAAAGGTATAAAAAAGAGAGCAGAAATTATCTCAGTCTCACCACTCAGAAATCACCTTTTCTAATCTCTCCAGACTGTTCTCTATTCATATGCATGTATAAGCAAATATTATATATGTACATAAATGGTTCATTTTATATATGATCATCTGCAACCCTTTTTTTCAGTGTATAATGGGTATCTTTCT
Organism: Mesoplodon mirus; assembly: GCF_964341445.2. Classification (NCBI taxonomy): domain Eukaryota; kingdom Metazoa; phylum Chordata; class Mammalia; order Artiodactyla; family Ziphiidae; genus Mesoplodon; species Mesoplodon mirus. The sequence goes on along the minus strand of NC_138978.1, from coordinate 125,450,253 downwards.
ACTTCAAAGAAAGCCAATACACATCATCCTTTCATGATTGTTTACTATTTTATTGATTGCATATATCATAATTTATACATAATGATACATTTAAGTTATTTCCAATTTGGTCCAATGGACCCAATGTAATTTGAGAAGATTAACATTTTTGTGTTTACATCTTTGAGAGTTTGCCCAACTCTCTCCTCAGGATAATATCCTAAACATTTTAACATTTTTACACACATTGACAAATTAGTACAACAAAAGATTATATGGATGCACACTCCAATCAAGACCAGTGAGAAAGCCAGAAGTTAAAAGTCTTAAAACATTCCGTATTGACTTGTAACTGTTTTTTTCATCATCTTAGCAGTATATTTCAAAGAACAGAAGTTCTTGATTTTGATGAAGTCAAATTTATCATGTTTTTCTCTCATGAATTGTGATTTCAGCATTGTATATAATAAACCCTTGCTTAATGCAATTCACAAAGATTTTCTCCTTGTTTTCTTCTAGAGTGCTATACTTTTAACTTTCACATTTAGTGTAGCCTATTCTGATTTAATTTTTACAATCTGGGGTAAGGTTGGGGTTGGTGTTTTATTAAATATCATCACCTATTTGTTCCAGCTCATTGTGGAACAGACTATCCTTTATCCCAATAAATTGCTTTGGTGCCTTTGTAAAAAACAAAAACAAAAACTATTGACTATATAAGTTTGGATCTATTTCTAAGCTCTCACCATGGATCTTTTTTTTTTGTCTTTATGCAAATTCTGTATTGTGTTGATTACTATCACTTTATAATAAATCTTGAAATAAGATGATTTAAATCACCCAACTTTTTCAGGGTTATTTTGGCTATGATAGGCCCTTTGCATTTCCATACATATTTTAGATTCAGCTTTTCAACTACCCGTCGCCCCCACCAACACACACACAGACTGATGACATTTAGATTGAGATTGCATGAATCTAGAGATCAATTTGGGGAGAACTAACATGGTAATATTAATTCTTCTGATCCATGAATATAGTTTAATCTCTTTATTCATTCATATCTTTTAAAATTTCTCTCAGAAATGTTTTGTAACAGGTCTTGTACATCTTTTGTCAAATTTATCCCGAAGATTTCATACACTTGATGCTATTTTAAATTATATCAGATTTTAGTGATTTAAAATTTTAAATTATTTTATTTTCATTTTCCACTTGTTCAATGCAAGTGAATGGAAACACAGTTGATTTTCATATACTGAACTTGTATCCTGCAACCTTGCTAAACTCACTTATTGGCCCATTGGCTTTTTTGTAGAATCTCTGTATGATTTTCTACATGCCATCTGCAATTAAAGGTGATTTTATTTCTTCCATGCCAATTTTTCTGTTCCATTTTTTTCTTGCCTTATTGCACTAGCTAAGACTTCCAAAACAATGTAGAATAGAAGTGATGAGTGCAAAAATCCTTGTCATTTTCTGATCTTGGGGTAAAAGTATTCAATCTTTTCCCACTAACTACATCTTTAGCCCTCCTGTTCCTAGTAGGGCTGAGAGTTTTTTTCTGCATCAACTGAAATGGTAGTATGAATTTTTGTTTCTTGTCTGTTAATCAACAGATTAAATTTTCTAGATTCCACATGTAAGTGATACCATGCAGCATTTATCTTTCTCTGTCTAGCATGGTTGAATAATATTCTATTGTTTATATATACTGCATCTTCTTTATCCATTCCTCAGTTGACGGACACTTAGGTTGTTTCCTTATCTTGGCTTTTGTGAATAATGTTGCAATGAACATGGAGTACAGATATCTCTTTGATATCTTGTTTTCATTCCCTTTGACTGTATACTCAGAAGTGGGATTACTGGATCATAATTTTTACTTTTTTGAGGAACCTCCATACTGTTTTCCATAGTGGTTGCACCAATTTACATTCCCACGAACAGTGCACAAGTGTTCCTTTCTCTCCACATCCTCACCTATACTTGATATCTCTTGTCTTTTTGATGATAGCCATTCTAACACATGTGAGGTGACATCTCATTGTGATTCTGATTTCAATTTCCCTGATGAGTAGAGATATTGAGTTCCTTTTAAAGTACCTGTTGGCCATTTTTATATCTTTTTGGGAAAAACATGTATGCTTTATGTATTTTGAAACAAACATTTAGGTGCATAAACATTTAGAATTGTTATATCCTCTCGATTAATTGACCCCTTTATCTTTTTGAAAACCCCACTTCTTTATTCCTGGTTATAGTCATTGCTCTGAGCTGATATTGCTAGCTTTCTTTCTATTAGTGTTAATAGTATATACTTTCCCCATCAATTGACTTTTTTTTTTTTTTTTTCGGTATGTGGGCCTCTCACTGTTGTGGCCTCTCCCGCTGTAGAGCACAGGCTCCGGACACACAGGCTCAGCGGCCATGGCTCACGGGCCTAGCCACTCCGTGGTATGCGGGATCTTCCTGGACCAGGGCACGAACCCATGTCCCCTGCATCGGCAGGCGGACTCTCAACCACTGCACCACCAGGGAAGCCCCCATCAATTGACTTTTAATCTAGTTGTGTTTTCATTTTTATATCAGATCTGTTGTAAGAATCATACCCCTGAGTCTTGCTTTTTTATCCAATCTGACAATAACTTCCCTTTAATAGGGATGATTAGGCCATTTGTATTTAATGTGATCATTAATATGACTGTGTTTAAATCTACTATCTTGGTATTTATTTTCTATTTGTCCCATCTGTTCTTCTTTTCCCCTTTCTGCCTACTTTGGAATTGATTGAATATTTAAATTATTTCCAAATTATCTCTTTTGCAGGCTTGCTACCTATAATTCTTTGTTTTTTGGTAGTTTATTTAGTATTTATAGTATTCATGTTTAACTTATTACAACCTATATTTGAGTAATATTATACCACTTCACCTATAATACAAGAACCTTACAATAATATCCTTTCATTTCTCCCACACTCTAATTAAGCTTTTGTGCTCTTATTGTCATCCATTTTATTTCTATATATTTTATTACCCCTAGAGTAGATTGTTATTACTTTTACTTTTAGCAATCAATTATCTTTTAAAGTGATTTTAAATATAAGAAAAATAATTTTTTCTTTACCCACATAATTACTATTTCTGGTACTCTTCTTTCCTTTGTATGTACCAGGGTTTCTCAACCTTGGCGTTATTGAAATTTGGGGCCAGCTAATTCTTTGTTGAGGGGAATGCCCTGTGAAACTTGTGATGACTAAAAATATCTCAAGACATTGCCAAAAGTCACTCCTAGTTGAGAAATATTAGTATTGTTTCAGATTTTCACCTGGTACCATTTTCTGTCTGTCTAAAGGACTTCCTATAACATTTCCTGTAGTGTATATATACTGGTGTAAATTATTTCAGCTTTTGTGTATTTGAAAATGTCTTCTTTTTACCTTCAGTTTTTGAAAGATTTTCCCTAGATATAGATTTCTAGGCTAATTTTTTCTTTCAATACGCTTAAGATTTTGTTCCACTGTCTCCTGACTTGCAGCGTTTCTGATAAGAAGTTTGCTGTCCTTATATTTGTTCTTCTGTAGGTATGTATTTTTTTTCTTCAATTGCTTTTGAGATTTTCTCTTTATCATTGGTTTTAGGCAATTTGATTGTGATGTACCTTTGTGTAATTTTCTTTGTGTTTCTTGAGTTTGGGGTGCATTTAATTTTTTGTACATGTGGTTTATAATTTTCATCAAACTTAGAAAATTTTTGTCTGTTGTTTCTTTAAATAGTTTTGTTCCCACTCAGGGAATTTAATTACAGGTATATTAGGTTACCCAAAGTTGTTCCACATTTCACAGCTTCTCTGTTTATTTTTTTCAGTCTTTTTTTCTCTCTGATTTTCATTTTGGATAGTTTCTATTGCTTTGTCTTCAAGTTCACTAATTTCTGTCTTCTGCAATGTGAAATTTGCTGCTACTCCCATCCAGTGAATTCTTCATTTTATACAATGTAGTTTTTATCTCTAGAAGTTTAATTTGGGTGTTTCTTTAATATCATCCATATTTCTACTTAGCAAGCTCTCTTTTCTCTAGATTCTTGAACATCTGAGATAATAACAACAACTGTATTAATGTCCTTGTCTACCAAGGTAGAGCCTTATGTCTCCCTAAGTTGATGAAATAGAGCTAGGAGTCCAGGAAGGCCAAGGTGCCTAGAGTTTATGGGGGTGAGAACACAGAAGAAAAGATACACTAAGAAAGAGCTCCTGGGATCTGCAGAGGGGTTCCTTGAATCTTCAGCTTAGTGTTGAATGGCTCATGTGCATGAGGTAAATAACCAGGCTGGGTAAAAAAAAATCACCCTAAAAGCCAAGGGAACAATCTCTGGAGCTCATGCTGGTCTGGAAATAGTTTGTATTCTCACCAGAGTAGAAAATTTTATAATTCATGGACCTCAGTTAGAATAATCAGAAGCATATTGACTCAGTAGTGGGATAGAATTAGCTCTGTAATAAAGGCTGCTCTTGTCTCACCTAAAAAAGATTTAAAACAAGTCTCCAAAAGATTGAACTATTTCCAAGTAGCTTAACTGTACCCTAGAAAAAAGTTCAAGAATCTTTATAGGAAAATGAGAATATCCAGCACCATAAAGATAAAATTTGCTACTTCTGGCATTGAATCAAAATTTACCAGGTATGAGGACTTTCCTCATGGTCCAGTGGTTAAGACTCCATGCTCCCAATGCAGGGGGCAAGGGTTAGATCCCTGGTTGGGGAACTAAGATCCCACACGTTGCATGGTGCGGCCTAAAAACAACAAAAACAAACAAAAACAAAATTTACCAAGTATGAATAGAGGCAGGAAATACAATCCATAATGAAGAGAAACGTTAATCAATAGAAACAGACCCAGAAATGAACCAACATTATATTTTATAGGATACTAATATAATCAATGTCCTTCTGTGTTATATTATGCCACAGAAAGAGAACTGACACATCTGTGTGATAAGGCCATGGTTGTGTACTCTTATTCTTATCAAATGAAGGCAAATGGTTCTGACTACCTTGCTATTAGGAATTTTAGCTAGCTAGCTAGATAAATTGCTTTTGTTTGATCTACAGCAAACATTTTCTTAGATCTAGATGCCAGATCTGTGATTATTTTATCCACAAAAATATGCACATCTGGAACTGCAGTTGAAAATACAATAAACTTTGATTAAGGTTGTAATAATCCATAGTCATTCTTCAAGATATATCTGGTGTTTGCACTGGCCAGTAGGTCAGTTAAATGAGAATGTGGTAGGAATCAACACACCGTACATTTCATGATTTGATGGTGCCCTTAGTATAGAAATCTCTTCCAGGGATGTGATATTGCTTTAGTTTACTGTCTTGGCAGATGAAACCAGTTATAGGAACTTTTGCTTTGTCCTTTCCACTACAATGGTCTTCATTCTATGATTCAAAGAACCAATGAAAAGATTTTGACAATTCCTAAGTGTGTAAGTGCATTCTGGAACTGGGGAAATAACCATAGGATGGTCCCGCGGTCCCATTGGATCCACTTGAAGTAGACTCGGGCCAAGATTTCGTCTATCACCTGACTCCCATGAGTTCTACTTCTGACTACTGGATCATGGGAACATTTGAGTCTCCAAAAATTAGTGTCAGTTCAGAGCCAGTATCAAATAACCCTAAAAATTATTGGTTATTTTTCCTTTTCCCAGTACACAGTGTCCCTAGTAAATGTTGTACATTCTTCTGGAAAAGGCTTGGGGAAGTGTGGTCACATTCCTTCCTTAAAGGAATCCAGAAACCCAACACCCCTCTCAGTAAAAGGGATCTGAGTCTGTCAACTAGATTAAATCTGTAAATTAGGTAAGACATCCAAGAATCCCTACTCTGTGACTTAAGTCAGTGTTGTGCCACAAGACCTAGAAGTTCTCTGCTTACTTTATATCCAACAGAACTTTAGGCTGCCCATCATTCTATGTTTTGGAATCCAGTGAATCAATTAAACATCACCACAGATCCCTGTACAGCAAATTGCTCTTACAATGTTACATCCCTCTGGCTTATGATAATTGTGCCGTCTTTGTCTCTCATTGAGTGCTAACACCTAACTATTCCTCGATGCCATTATTTCCACTAAAATCAGGGCACCCAACAATTTCAGGATTTCCCACTGTCAATTCCAGCTTACAGCACAGAGATGCAGTTTTCAAAGATGCTGGTTCTCTCCTCACAATTTATTTTTTAGTTCATCATGAAGGTACTGACCTTCAGACACCTGAAGAGGGGTGAGGAATAATTAGACAGTTTGCATTAATAGATTTATTATAATATTCCCATCTTCCTGAGTCTTCAGATTCCTTTCTCTATAGAATTCCAGGGAAGTTTTGGCATTTTGATCTCTATTGAATGTGAGCCACCATTAAATCCATGCTTCAATTAACCAGTCAAGCAGAATGTTTATGTCACTCCCCAGTGCATGAGCTAGCACATTAATTCCAAATCCTGGGTGAGTGTGCCTTTATTTATGAATTCAGCCAACAAATCTTCTATTTTATCCTTCTTGGTTTAACATCCTAATATCCATTTCTGTGTATACTCTTTATATATGTGTCTCCCACTGACTGAACCCAATCAGAGGCCTGAGAGCAAGGGAGCCCATAGAGGTCAGAGCACAGAGCAGAGTGGGGAAAGTTAGAAAGAGGATCTGGAGATACAGAAAATATCTGGCACATGTATATACTGGTACAGTAATTCCCCTACATAAGAACCTTCAAGTTGTGAACTTTCAAAGATGCAAACATGCATTGGCATGTCCAATCATGTAAGTTAGTTCACATGTCTGGCGTACCTTGCCACGTGCGTGCATCCTCTACAAGTGGTTGTGCTTTTGTGTACTTTACTGTACAGTACTGTATAGAGTACAGTAGTACAATATCTTTATTTCAAGCCCAGGATGTCTGGTAGCAAGCATAAAAGCAGCAGTGATGTAGGTGGTACTGCTAAGAAGAGATTCACGACACAGAAAATGGCAAGGGGATTTTCTTTATTTGAGGAGGCACTGTTAGTTTTTGAGGCATAGGACCTGAATGTAGAATGGTACACGAAGGTTGCAGCAGCCATTCAGAATGCAATCCAGTGCCACCGTGTCGTCTATGGTGAGAAAAAAAGAGCTACCCAGACATCACTGGATTGTTTTTTTCAAGAGGGTAGATAGAATTGAATCCAGCAAGGAACCAGAACCTGTGCCATCAACGTCAGGCATGAGTGAAACTGCAGCTTGCCTTCTGTCTCCTATTGCTGACGATCCTTCAGCTCTACCATCTCCCACCCCCTCTCCCTCCTCCAGTCAATAACTCTTCTTGCCTATTCCCTCGATGCCAGCCCCTGGAAGCCAGCAATTGTACTGTACTACTATACTTTTCAAGGTACTGTACTGTAAGATTAAAAAGTTTTGTTTGTTTGCTTGTTATGTATTATCTGTGTGAAAAGTATTATAAACTTATTACAGTACGGTACTGTATAGCCGATTGTGTTAGTTGGGTACCTAGGCTAACTTTGTTGGACTTACGAACAAATCGGACTTACAAACAAATTGGACTTATGAACGCGCTCTCAGTACAGAACTTGTTCGTATGTAGGAGACACTGTTCTGGACACGTTAGGTTTGAAATATCTAACATCCAAGAGGAGGTGTTAAGTAGTTAATGTTAAGTAGTTAATGTTAGGTAGAAAAAATGAGTCTGGAGTTCAGCGGCAGGTTGGAGGCAGAAATACAAATTAAAATATAATTTGATAAGTGTTCATATTTTCACAGTAGTCAGTCTTTCCATTCAAAAACATTCCACCTCCTTTTATTTTGTTCATTTATGTCTCTTGGTAAGATTTTTCATACACACTTGGCACATTTCTTATTAAGATAATTCAATGCAACTCAGCAGTTATTGAGAATGTATTATAAGATTGGCAATGGTGCTAGAGTGAACAAAGCAGACATGATTCTGGCCCGAGTATGAAATACAGATGAGGAAATGGATAATTAAAATTCGGTATGATAAGTTTTTTTTTTTTTTTTTTTTTTTTTTTTGGTGGTACGCGGGCCTCTCGCTGTTGTGGCCTCTCCCATTGCGGAGCACAGGCTCCAGACGCGCAGGCTTAGCGGCCATGGCTCACGGGCCTAGCTGCTCCGCGGCATGTGGGATCCTCCCGGACCGGGGCACGAACCCATGTCCCCTGCATCGGCAGGCAGACTCTCAACCACTGCGCCACCAGGGAAGCCCGATAAATATGTTTTGATAGTAATGGACTACTTTTTCCAAAGGTTTCCCTCCTTTCCCCCTGATGGAATGCCCCACCCCAGGGTGCCTTACCTGAAGCACTAGGTGCCTTGAATCAATTCAGCTGTCTTTCTCTGCCAAGTCTTCGAGCAAAGGTTGGATGGCAGAGGTGGCATGTGGCTGGTTATCGTGGTATGTAGTATATAGATAGTGAGGTTCTTGTGATATTATCACTTGAGACCTGTTAAGACAGGAATACATACACCAACTAAACCCCATCTACCCATCATTCCTCTTCTCTCCCCATGAGAATCAGCCTGAAGTTACCCCATCCCCCATTCCATACTCTTAAAAACACAGGGAGAAAATCAGGGATACAAATTTTAAGACTATATTCATTTTAGGTCTGTTTTTTGAAAAATCTAAAATTTTTCTTGAATATTGAAAAAAGTAAAACCACTCTAAAAGAGAATTATTAGAGAATTAAAACATAGCCTTTACCACAAAATAGTGTACTTCAAAAGAAGTGAGGTTGTTGGCAAAAATAATAAATACTTAGTGGTGGGCACTTTTTATCTGTTTAATTGTTTTGCTTTTGTGTTTGGATAAAGGCTGTTTCAGAGCAGTGAGTAAGCATCTGGAATCTAGAAAGTTAACCACTGTGATTACTAAAGGCTTAAATAACAAACTCTGTAGCTTGTTTTCAGTAAAGAGATATCAGCTCCCACAAAGAGCCAAAATGTTCATAATAGATTTTTTTCAAAGTTGCAGAACAAGAGATGTTTGTTGAAGATCAACAAATCATAGGAAAAGATTTACTTAGCCTATTCTAACATCTTTAGCATTTCCCAACTAGTGTAAACAGATAGAACTTTTCCAACAGATGGAAAAATTTGCACCAAAACCCCTCAGAACTCAATGATGACACCACTGATACCCCTCCCTCCCTGCCTTCCTCCCTCTCCCTTCCTCCCTTGTTCATTTATCTTTAATCTCAAAATTGCACTAAAAAAGCTATTTTACTTTAAACTTTCTTTATTAATTATAATTTAGTAAGTTTTACAGAGTATGTGTTATTTTTGAATACTGTATTTTAAGTTAATCTAATAATAGTTCATATTAGAAAATACGTATTTTCCATTAATTTACACTTTTATTTGTACTTTATAATATACTTATTTTTAAAGTACATTTAAATGTAATAAATACATAGTTTCACTGATCTTTGTTTTGTAATAAGTAATAAAATATTGGCATTGTCAGTTTTGTTTCAATAGTGCCAATCCGAAAGAGTAGACACTTGGGCTCATGGATTATACACATTTCAACTTTACTAAATTTTGCCCAATTGTTCTCCAAGATATTCGTATCTAATTACACCCCAATTAGTAGTATATAAAACTTTGTATAGCTCCAAATCACAGCCAGTATTCTGAATTAGTTAACTCTTACATCATTGTCAATCTGGTATGAAATTATATCTAATGTGGTTTCATTTCTATTTCCCTGATTGTTAGTGAAGTGAAGCACCTTTTCCTATGTTTACTGGCCATTGTACTTGTCTTTTTCTTATTGTACATTAATGTTCCCATTTTATCAATATATTAGGGTTGCAATTATCTTCTCCCAATTTGTGGACTTCTTCATTTTGTTAATAGTATATTTTGATAAATAGAAGTTTTAATTTTAATATAGTGAGTTTATTAATCTTATCTTTTAGCTTGTACTTTTTGTGATTTAAGAACTCCTTCCTTAACTCAAGGTCATTAAGTCAGTCACTTACATATCTCCCAAGCTTAGTGTTTTATTTTTTCATAATTGGATCTTCAATTAGAGTGTGAAGCAGGAATCCAATTTTATTTGTTTACACATGAAAACATTACCATTACCATTTAAAAAACAGCCTATCCCTTTCTCATTCATCTGCTATGCCAGCTCTGTCCTATATCAAGTTTTTATACATATATGGGTCTGTTTCTGGGCTATTTTAGTCCATTAATGTCTTCTTGACTCCAGAGCCAGTTCCTCACTATCTTTTTTTTAAATACACAATTCATTGGAGTATAATTGCTTCACAATGCTGTGTTAGTTTCTGTTGTACAACAAAGTGAATCAGTCATATGCATACATATATCCCCATATCCCCTCCCTCTTGAGCATCCCTCCCACCCTCCTTATCTCACCCCTCTAGGTGGTCACAAAGCACCGAACTGATCTCCCTGTGGGATACATCTGCGTCCCACTAGCTATCTATTTTACATTTGGTAATATATATACGTAAATGCTACTCTCTCACTTCGTTCCAGCTTACCTTTCCCCTTCTCCATGTCCTCAAGTCCATTCTCTACGTAAGTGTCTTTATTCCTGTCCTGCCCCTATGTTTGTCAGAACCATCTTTTTTTTTTAGATTCCATATATATGTATTAGCATACAGTATTTGTTTTTCTCTTTCTGACTTACTTCACTCTGTATGACAGACTCTACATCCATCCACCTCACTACAAAAAACTCAATTTCGTTTCTTTTTATTGTGGAGTAATATTCCATTGTATATATGTGCCACAACTTCTTTATCCATTCATCTGTTGATGGACCCTTAGGTTGCTTCCATGTCCTGGCTATTGTAAATAGTGCTGCAGTGAACATTTTGGTACATGACTCTTTTTGAATTATGGTTTTCTCAGGGTATATGCCCAGTAGTGGGATTGCTGGGTCATATGGTAGTTCTATTTTTAGCTTTTAAAGGAATCTCCATACTGTTCTCCAGAGTGGCTATATCAATTTACATTCCCATCAATAGTGTAAGAAGTTTCCCTTTTCTCTACACCCTCTCCAGCATTTGTTGTTTGTAGATTTTTTGATGATGGCCATTCTGACCTGTGTGAGGTGATACCTCATTAGTTTTGATTTGCATTTCTCTAAAGATTAGTGATGTTGAGCATCCTTTCATGTGTTTGTTGGCAATCTGTATATCTTCTTTGGAGAAATGTCTATTTAGGTCTTCTGCCCATTTTTGGATTGGGTTGTTTGTTTTTTTCATATTGAGCTGCATGAGCTGCTTGTGTATTTTGGAGATTAATCCTTTGTCAGTTGCTTTATTTGAAAATATTTTCTCCCATTCTGAGGGATGTCTTTTCATCTTGTTAATGGTTTCCTTTGCTGTGCAAAAGCTTTTAAGTTTCATTAGGTCACATTTGTTAGTTTCTGTTTTTATTTCCATTTCTCTAGGAGGTGGGTCAAAAAGAATCTTGCTGTGATTTACGTCATAGAGTGTTCTGCCTATGTTTTCCTCTAAGAGTTTTATAGTGTCTGGCCTTACATTTAGGTCTTTAATCCATTTGGAGTCTTTTTTTTTTTCTTTTTTTTTTTTTGCAGTACACGGGCCTCTCACTGTTGTGGCCTCTCCCATTGCGGAGCACAGGCTCCGGACGTGCAGGCTCAGCGGCCATGGCTCATGGGCTCAGCCACTCCACAGAATGTGGGATCCTCCTGGATTGGGGCACGAACCCGTGTCCCCTGCATCGGCAGGCAGACTCTCAACCACTGTGCCACCAGGGAAGCCCTGGAGTCTATTTTTGTATACGATGTTAGGGAATGTTCTAATTTCATTCTTTTACATGTAGCTGCCCAGTTTTCCCAGCACAAATTATTGAAGAGGCTGTCTTTTCTCCATTGTATATTCTTGCCTCCTTTATCAAAGAAAAGGTGACCATATATGTGTGGTTTTATCTCTGGGCTTTCCAGCCTGTTCCATTGATCTATATTTCTATTTTTGTGCCAATACCATACTATCTTGATTACTATAGCTTTGTAGTATAGTCTGAAGTCAGGGAGTCTGATTCCTCCAGCTCCATTTGTCTTTCTCAAGATTGCTTTCACTATTCAGGGTCTTTTGTGTTTCCATAAAAATTGTGAAATTTTTTGTTCTAGTTCTGTGAAAAATGTCATTGGTAGTTTGATAGGGATTGCATCGAATCTGTAGATTGCTTTGGGTAGTATCATCATTTTCACAATGTTGATTCTTCCAATCCAAGAACATGGTATATCTCTCCATTTGTATCATCTTTAATTTCTTTCATCAGTGTCTTATAGTTTTCTGCATACAGGTCTTTTGTCTCCTTAGGTAGGTTTATTCCTAGGTATTTTACTTTTTTTGTTGCAATAGTAAATGGGATTGCTTCCTTAATTTCTCTTTCTGATTTTTCATTGCTAATATATAGGAATGCAAGTGATTTCTGTGCATTAATTTTGTATCCTGCTACTTTACCAAATTCATTGATTAACTCTAGTAGTTTTCTGGTAGCATCTTTAGGATTCTCTATGTATAGTATCATGTCATCTGCAAACAGTGACAGTTTTACTTCTTCTTTTCCAATTCGGATTTGTTTTATTTCTTTTTCTTCTCTGATGGCTGTAGCTAAAACTTCCAAAACTATGTTGAATAACAGCAGTGAGAGTGAGCAACCTTGTCTTGTTCCTGATCTTAGAGGAAATGGTTTCTCTTTTTCACCATTGAGAACAATGTTGGCTGTGAGTTTGTCATATATGGCCTTTATGATGTTGAGGTAGGTTCCCTCTATGCCCATTTTCTGGAGAGTGTTTATGATAAATTGGTGTTGAAATTTGTCAAGAGCTTTTTCTGCATCTATTGAGATGATCATATGCTTTTTATCCTTCAATTTGTTTATATGGTGTATCATATTGATTGATTTGCATATATTGAAGAATCCTTGCATCCCTGGGATAAATCCCACTTGATCATGGTGTATGATCCTTTTAATGTGCTGTTGGCTTCTGTTTGCTATTATTTGGTTGAGGATTTTTGCATCTATGTTCATCAGTGTTGATAGTTTTCTTTTTTTGTGACATCTTTGTCTGGTTTTGGTATCAGGGTGATGGTGGCCTCATAGAATGAGTTTGGGAGTGTTCCTCCCTCTGCTACAAATTGGAAGAGTTTGAGAAGGATAGGTGTTAGCTCTTCTCTAAATGTTTGAAAGAATTTACGTCTGAAGTTATCTGGTCCTGGGCTTTTGTTTGTTTGAAGATTTTTAATCACAGTTTCAATTTCAGTGCTTGTGATTGGTCTGTTTATATTTTCTATTTCTTCCATGTTCAGTCTCAGAACATTGTGCTTTTCTAAGAATTTGTCCATTTCTTCCAGGTTGTCCATTTTATTGGCATATAGTTGCTTGTAGTAATCTCTCATGATCCTTTGTATTTCTGCAGTGTCAGTTGTTACTTCTTTTTCATTTATAATTCTGTTGATGAGTCTTCTCCCTTTTTTTCTTGATGAGTCTGACTAATGGGTTATCAATATGTTTATCTTCTCAAAGAACCAGCTTTTAGTTTTATTGATCTTTGCTATTGTGCCCTTCATTCCTTTTTCATTTATTTCTGATCTGATCTTTATGATTTCTTTCCTTCTGCTAACTTTGGGGGTTTTTTTGTTCTTCTTTCTCTAATTGCTTTAGGTGTAAGGTTAGGTTGTTTATTTGAGATTTTTCTTGTTTCTTAAAGTAGGATTGTATTGCTATAAACTTCCCTCTTAGAACTGCTTTTGCTACATCCCATAGGCTTTGGGTCATCGTGTTTCCATTGTCATTTGTTTCCAGGTGTTTTTTAATTTTCTCTTTGATTTCTTCAGTGATCTTTTGATAAAAATATGCTCTTATTTAGTAGTGTACTGTTTAGTGTCCATATGTTTGTATTTTTTTACAGTTTTTTTTCCTGTAATTGATATCTAGTCTCATAGCATTGTGGTTGGAAAAGATACTTGATACGATTTCAATTTTCTTAAATTTACCAAGGCTTGATTTGTGACCCAAGATATGATCTATCCTGGAGAATGTTCCATGAGCACTTGAGAAGAAAGTGTATTCTGTTGTTTTGGATGGAATGTCCTATAAATATCAATTAAGTATATCTTTTTCAATGTGTCATTTAAAGCCTGTGTTTCCTTATTTATTTTCATTTTGGATGATCTGTCCATTGGTGAAAGTGGGGTGTTAAAGTCCCCCACTAACTGTATTACTGTTGATTTTCCCCTTTTTTGGCTGTTAGCATTTGCCTTATGTACTGAGGCACCCCTATGTTGGGTGCATAAATATTTACAATTGTTATATATTCTTTTTGAATTGATCCCTTGATCATTATGTAGTGTCCTTCTTTGTCTCTTGTAATAGTCTTTATTTAAAGTCTATTTTGTCTGATATGAGAATTGCTACTCCAGCTTTCTTTTGATTTCCAATGGCATGGAATATCTTTTTTCATCCCCTCATTTTCAGTCTGTATGCATCCCTAAGTCTGAAGTGGGTCTCTTGTAGACAGCATATATATGGGGCTTGTTTTTGTATCCTTTCAGCCAGTCTATGTCTTTTGGTTGGAGCATTTAATCCATTTACATTTAAGGTAATTATCGATATGTACATTCCTATTACCATTTTTGTAATTGTTTTGGGTTTGTTTTTGTAGGTCTTTTCCTTTTCTTGTGTTTCCTGCCTAGAGAAATTCATTTAACATTTGATGCAAAGCTGGTCTGGTGATGCTGAATTCTGTTAACTTTTGCTTGTCTGTAAAGGTTTTAGTTTCTCCGTCGAATCTGAATGAGATCCTGCTGGGTACAGTAATCTTGGTTGTAGGTTTTTCCCTTTCATCACTTTAAATATGTCCTGCCACTCCCTCCTGCCTTGCAGTTTCTGCTGAAAGATCAGCTGTTAACTTTATGGGGATTCCCGTGTGTTATTTGTTGCTTTTCCCTTGTTGCTTTTAATATTTTTTCTTTTTACTTAATTTTTGATAGTTTGATTAATATGTGTCTTGGCGTTTTTCTCCTTGGATTTATCCTGTATGGGACTCTCTGCATTTTCTGTACCTGATTGATTATTTCCTGTCTCATGTTAGGGAGGTTTTCAACTATTATCTCTTTAAATATTTTCTCAGATGCTTTCTTTCTCTCTTCTTCTTCTGGGACCCCTGTAATTTGAATGTTTGTACATTTAATGCAGTCCAAGAGGTCTCTGAGACTGTCCTCACCTTTTTTCATTCTTTTTTTCTTCATTCTGCCTTGTGGTAGTTATTTTCAGTATTTTATCTTCCAGGTCACTTATCTGTTCTTCTTCTTCAGTTATTCTCTTATTCATTCCTTCTAGAGAATTTTTAATTTCATTTATTGTGTTGTTCATCACTGTTTGTTTGCTCTTTAGTTCTTCCAGGTCCTTGTTAAACGTTTCTTGTATTTTCTCCATTCTATTTCCAAGATTTTGGATCATCTTTACTATCATTACTCTGAATTCCTTTTCAGGTAGACTGCCTATTTCCTCTTCATTTGTTTGGTTTGGTGGGTTTTTACCTTGCTCCTTCATCTGCTGCATATTTCTCTGTCTTCTCATTTTGTTTAACTTACTGTGTTTAGGGTCTCCATTTCTTAGGCTGCATGTTCGTAATTCCTGTTGTTTTGGTGTCTGCCCCCAGTGGATGAGGTTGGTTCAGTGGGTTGTGTAGACTTCCTGATGGAGGGGACTGGTGCCTGTGTTCTGGTGGGTGGGTCTGGATCTTGTCTTTCTGGTGGGCAGGGCCACATCCAGTGGTGTGTTTTGGGTTGTCTGTGAAGTTAGTATGATTTTAGGCAGCCTCTCTGCCAATGGGTTGGGTTGTGTTCCTCTCCTGCTAGTTGTTTGGCATGGGACGTCCAGCACTGGAGCTTGTTGGCCATTAGGTGGAGCTGGGTCTTGATGTTGAGACGGAGATTTCTGGGAGAGCTCTCGCCGATGGGCAGGAGGTCTCTGGTAGCCCAATGTTCTGAACTTGGCTCTCCCACCTCTGAGGCTCAGGCCTGACACCAGGCCAGAGCACCAAGACCCTGTCAGCCACATGGCTCAGAAGAAGAGGGAGAAAAAAAGAAGGAAAAATAATAATAAATAAATAAATTATTAAAATAAAAAATGTTTTAAATAATAATTTTTAAAAAAGAAAAGAGCAACCAAACCAATAAACAAATCCACCAATGATAACAAGCGCTAAAAACTATACTAAGATAAACATAAAAATCAGAAACAAATCAGTTGCAGACAGCAAACCCCAAACCCCACAGTTTCTTCCAAAGTCCACCACCTCAATTTTGGGACAATTCGTTGTCTATTCAGGTATTCCACAGATGCAAGGTACATCAAATTGACTGTGGGGATTTAATCTGCTGCTCCAGAGGCTGCAGGGAAAAATTTCCCTTTCTCTTCTTTGTTCACACAGCTCCTGGTGTTCAGCTTTGGTTTTAGCCCCACCTCCGCACATAGGTCGCCCTCAGGCATCTGTTCCCACCCAGAGAGTACAGGGTTAAAGCAGAGGCTGATTAGGGGGCTCTTGCTCACTCAGGCCAGGGGGAGGGAAGGGTACAGTAGTTATAATTGGAATGTGGGGCGAGCCTGCAGTGGCAGAGGTTGGTGTGACATTGCAACAGCCTGAGGCACACCATGTGTTCTCCCGGGGAACCAGTCCCTGGATCACAGAACTCTGGCAGTGGTGTGTTGCACAGGCTCCTGGGGGGAGGTTGTGGATAGTGACCTGTGCTTGCACACAGGCTTCTTGGTGGCTGCAGCAGCAGCCTTAGCATTTCATTCCTGTCTCTGGGGTCCGAGCTGACAGCTGCAGCTCACACCCATCTCTGGAGCTCATTTAGGTGGTGCTCTGACTTCTGTGGGCAGTGAAGGAATCCCCTCTCCTCATGCACCCCGAAACAATGGTCTCTTGCCTCTTAGGCAGGTCCAGACTTTTTCCCAGACTCTCTCCTGGCTAGCTGTGGTGCACTAGCTCCCTTCAGGCTGTGTTCATGCAGCCAACCCCAGTCCTCTCCCTGGGATCTCACCTCTGAAGCCTGAGCCTCAGCTCTCAGCCCCTGCCCACCCCAGCAGGTGAGCAGACAAGCCTCTCAGGCTGGTGAGTGCTGGTCAGCTCTGATCCTCTGTGCAGGAAGCTCTCCGCTTTGCCCTCTGCACCCCTGTTGCTTTGCTCTCCTCCATGGCTCTGAAGCTTCCCCCTGCCACCCATCCCCTGTCTCCACCAGTGAAGGGGCTTCCTATTATGTGGAAACTTTTCCTACTTCACAGCTCCCTCCCATCCTTATTCTTTTATCTCTGTTTTTTTCCTTTTTCTTTTGCCCTACCCAGGTATGTGGGGATTTTCTTGCCTTTTGGGAAGTCGGAGGTCTTCTGCCAGCGTTCAGTAGATGTTCTGTAGGAGCTGTTCCACATGTAGATGTATTTTTGTTATATTTGTGGGGAGGAAGGTGATATCCACATCTTACTCCTCCGCCATCTTGAAGGTCCCCTGGCTATCTATTTTACGTTTGGTAGTGTATATATGTCAATGCTACTCTCACTTCACTCCAACTTCCCTTCCCCCCTCCCTGCATCCTCAAGTCCATTCTCTATGTCTGCATCTTTATTCCTGCCCTGCCACTAGGTTCATCAGTACTGTTTTTTTTTAGATTCCATATACATGCGTTAGCATACAGTACTTGTTTTTCTCTTTCTGATTTATTTCACTCTATCTTAATTATAGCTTTATAAGAAGACTTAAGACTTGAGCACCCCACTGCATGCACACACACACACATACACACAGACACACACACACCAGTTTTATTTTTCTTTTTCAAAATTGACTAGACCAGATTTTTATGCAGAGGAGTGACATGATCTGACTCACAGTTTTTAAAAGGAGCACCCTGGCTGTTGTGTAAAGAATAATAATGACATCAGAGAGAGAGGAAAAATTGCTAGAATTATGTCCTTGAATAGATGAAAGCGGATGGCAACCAGTGGAAATAAGAGGGATTAGCTTTGCAGAGCAGCATGCAAAGTTCAACTACGGTAATAAAGGCAGAGTCTATGTGTGTAGATGCTATTATGCTATTATGGTGTTGGGAATCTGGAGATTCTCTTCTGATTGTTTTAATCTTTTTGGTGAAATCATCAGTTAAGAATGAGACATTGAAGTTTTAAGAAGAAAGGAAATGGTGTAGAATCATTGTTGAGGAGAATAGGAAAATAATTGATCACCTGGAGGCATTAAGAGCCCACTTGAGGTTTGTGGTCATTCATTTAAAGAGAGAACAGTGAACATGGCTGTGTCTCCCAACCACATACAGCTGTAGAGATTCGGGCTTAATCAGGATTCTGCTAATTAAGGAAATAAAGTGAAAGATGATAAAGGAGTTGAAGGGAGTGATTGTAATGGTTGACAAGCAATCTAAACTGGGTAAAGAAGGGAGTGAAGACATGTGAGTGAGAACACTGAAAAGTGGTAGGATCAATGGATTGGAAAGTCTATGGGGTCAAGGGAATGTTGCGGAAGGGATCTGGAAAGGCGGGAAGCAGGAGAAAGAGTGGGATGCATGAAATTCACATTATGAGAGGGTTGCCCATAGTGGCAATTACAAGGTCAAAGTTATGAGTGGGGCTGGCTTCGTGGCGTGCAACCTTATGCAGCCACCCAAGGCCTTATACACTCAGAGGGCCCTGCACTTGGTTTACTGTTCTGCTGTCACCATCTCAAAATTCCTAATAATTTTTTAAGAGGGGTGTTAAATTTTCATTTTTTTCTATAGGCCCCACAAATTATGTAGCCAGTCCTGGTTGTGAACATGGGAGTGAGAAGGCGATGTAGGTGGAAGACAAGATTATTGAAGGAGAGGAATTCGAGGAACTGAGAAATTGGGATGTTAAAAGATAATCTACATGTGAATTGAAATTGCCAACAATTTAATCAGGAATAGTACTGAAGACAGTGACAGTGAGCTAGGAGCTAAATCCTGGAGAAACCAGTCACAGTAACACAGAGCTGAGGAGCTGTCAGCATAGTGACATCTTGATTGGGTAGGAGGTGATATAATCTACATGAAGCTCAAAGCTGAGGGTTTGGAGACAGGAAACAACACTGAAGAGCTGCAAAAGCAAGAACACGGGCCTCCCCTCCAGGCCTGCAGTGAGGAGAGAGCAGCAGTTAGGAGAGAGCAGCAGCCTTTTAGTGGGGTCCTGGGGAAGCAGTGTCGGTGGGACAGAGCCAGGTTTCCCTTAGAGTGAGAAGGTGACAAGGATGATTAGAGAATAGGTTGAAGACATAGAAGACTTTGATGATGGCAGACATTGTGTGCTAGAGAACACATGGAAGGATTTCAGGAGCTGGGGAGAGGACACAATACAGGCTGTACAGAGCCTTGTAGGATTAGAAAACAGGAGAAAAGATATCCTGAGAGACTGGGGTTCTTGCAATGACTAACAAACAGGGATAAAGGGTATGATGAGATTAGCCCAGTGGATTCCAGACAGAGGGCGGAGACAAGACTGCGAGTGCTGGGGGATAAAGAGGGGCTCCCTCGTCACCGTGGTGACAGGGGCAGAAGGCCCAGGGGAAACATGGTCTTTATAACTGCCTTGAGTGTAAATGCACACTGAAAAATCATGTACCTTTTAAAAGTTTTATAAGTGGCATCTATAAAATAATAATTAGAATAGGAGGCATTACAATAAGTCTTTATGTTGACCCAATAATATTGCTGTTGTATAGATACTAATCTCACTGCTTTGTAATCTCTTACAGCATTTTTTGGGGTAAACATTCCAAAATAAATGCATATAGGTATCACAAGATCAGTAAATCAATTTCTTGTAAAGCATCACTGCAATGTGGCTTATTTCATTAAAAATACTTTGCAAAGAATAAGACTATATTTGAGCAATGTCTGTCTTTCTAACTTGAAGTATATGGCTTTTGGATTAATTAATATAGAACCTCCATTTGTTTTATTCTTTCAAACTCCTCTAGTAAAGATTTTCTTAGGCTGATAATACAACAATGTAATTAAAACTAAAGTCATTTATTTAAGAATTTAACTTAGGCTATATGATAGTTGAGTTTCAAGAAACCATGTGAGCAACCAAAAGCAACGTATGGACCTTGTTTGGATCCCGATTTGAATGAATAATACTTCTGTGAAAAGACACTTGTGAGACCTCTTCCCAGACCATGGAATACTTTAATTTGTCACATATAGACAAGGATTCATGTAAAAACTTTTTGTTGCTTGTCATGTGATTTAAAGACACCCACTAGCTTCTTCTGGCCTCAGGAAACCCCACAAAAAGGATTGGGATTTGAAGTCAATTGTCAAAGCCGCCAGACAATCAGCAATGACATCTCCTGTACCTTAAAGCTATAGCTATCTGCCTTCCCAATTCAGTCAAAAGATGGGTCATCTGATTCTTTGGCATGGGTGCAAGTGAAGGGGTGAGGACCGATCAGTCAGATAATTTGAACTTCATGTCAATGTTGTTCATCCTCATTTTTTACATTTTAATATTCCTTTGGAATCAGAACATAGTTAACAGTTGATAGAGACATTTAATGTATGCGTTTTTCTCCTCAAAAGCTATTATTAAATTGACTGTATCCTACAATTGATGACATCTTGGAATTGAAGAAATATGGTAATGTACGTTATTTCCTGTTTTGGAAATTGCTCAGTTGAGTCTGTTATCTAAATTCTAGTTAGATTACTTACCCAGTGGCTCCTGTTCCAGTGAGGAGCAAGAGCACAATACATCACTTCCTTGCACAAAATTCCCAACCTTCTCTATTTTAGTTACATTAACTATCTCTAACAAGGTCAATGACCTGTCACTTAATAAACAACACAGGAATGGCTTGATGGTGTTTTGTATGTTGTATCAACTTAGGGCTAAGTGAAAAAACTAGAGAGAAATACCAAGACAATGGAAACTGTAAAAGTTCTTCCTTATTCTCTTTGCTACAGCCCAGACATCCACCACAGAATAAAGGTCTCCATTTAAAAACCTCTCTTTCAAATTCCCACAGATGAGAAGGCCTGAAAATGATCAGTTTCTTTTTGGGATCCAAGATTGACAAAGACATTGCACACAAAATACAGTGGAAGGTGTTACCTGGATTTGCATATAAGAACACTGTGATTCACACAGTTATCTTTCCACAGGTTTAAAAATTTGGTCTACACATACCGAATCTTCAAAGAGAAACATGGGTATTACAATATACAGGTAAGAACATACAAGAACTCCTATAACAAAAACAACACAGGCTGGGGGGAGAAAAACCTGAGAACATCTCTTGAACCTGAGATGCCATGAAGAGGCATTCTAAACAGGGAAGCACTGTGGAGAGTTAGAATCAGATCAGTAGTTGACCTTGTTTTTCTTTCAGAGAAATAGGAATGCACTAGAGTTGGGTTTCATTTTCAAGAAAAACAAGGCTGTTGTTCAAAAGTGTAGAGGCACAAAGTTCCTCCAGGGGTCAAATATACCAACCTGAACTCCATATAAGACTACTGTCAAATTATAAGACTAAACAACGAACAAGATGAGTGGAAAGAGAAGGTGGGGAGAGGTCCGAATGTTTAAGAAGTCAACATTCGGGGACACCATAGCTGAATGAAAATGCAAAGAGGAGCATCAGTCAACTGGTAATTTAGGGATTTCTTTAATGTTCCTGGTTTACTGAGAGCTAAGCAGAAAAACCTTTTTTCTTTTGAAGTTACTTCTCTGGTAGGAAATAGAGTATAATAAATGTCATTGAATCTTTAATTACTAACATAGACTCCTGAAATAATCTTTCTGAAACACTTGCATAAAGGTTAAGCAGATTTTTTTACTGCAGGATTTCTCAGAATCTTCAATATGCTAATGTTCATTGTGACTATCTGAAAGAGATTAGAATATACAATGATCTCCAGACACACACACACACACACACACACACACACACGTAATTTTTCTTTTGCCACAAAGGACATTATTGAGGCAATTGACAAAATCTGCATCAGGTCTGTAGATTAGTAATAGTATTGCATCAAGATTAAATTCCTCATAGGGAGGGTTGGAGGGAGACACAAAAGGGAGGAGATATGGGGATATATGTATATGTATAGTTGATTCACTTTGTTATAAAGCAGAAACTAGCACACAATTGTAAAGCAATTATACTCCAATAAAGACGTTAAAAAAAAAAAAGTTCCCTATAATGGCCATTGATATTCTAAACTGTCTTTGGTAAGGTCTGTTCATTTAGTTAGAAATGTACCTGAAAAAAAACAAAAAAGGATTAATTTCCTCATTTTAGTGTGGATATGTAATGTTCTTGCTTTTTAGGAAATACAAAGTATTTAGGGTCAAAGGGATATCATGTCAGCAACTTACTCTCATAATTTTTTTTAAAAAAAGAATACATATATATTTAGAAAGAGAGAATGAAAGGCAAATACAATAAAATGTTAACATTTGGGGTATGGGTGAAGGTTATATATGGAAATTAAAAAATATTTTTGTAGCTTTTAAAGCAACATATTTAAAACATTTATTTCTTTGCTGCACATATTTTGGGAAATTCTGGATAATTCCTTAATACCCCGTTTTGTCTCTTGTCTGAACAAAACAGAGAGGCATCCAAATCAGTTATAACAGACACAGAGGGGCATTTCATTGAGGAGCAGCTCTGTATCAGGGCCTGTGCTGGATGCTACCTTGGGCTGAAGTGACAGCCTTTCGTGGAGCCGACTTCCATGTCAGCCTGCATCTCTGTCATGGAGGTTAACCACGCCCCAGGTCACAGAGCCTTCCTGTCACCACCCCTCTATAGAACAACACTGTGGTCCTAAGAGAACCACAGTGATCATTAAGAAAATCAAATACATAAGAGCCAAGGAAGCCCTTGTGTTTTTAAATTATTTCTATAAGATTATATTAGAAAATTGTACTTGGTTTGTAGGTGGTAAAGAGAAAACAACTATTCACAATTTACCTGAGTCATGTTGACATCCCCATTTTCAATTTAAATCGGGACTTTTTTTGTCTTGTTTTCCTCTTATGGAGAGTCTGAATTCATCAAGTATGTAAGTTGCATATTTTGCATTTCCCATCAGAAGTCCTCCCATATTAGTCCCCTACACTCTGACATAAGCTCTTAGAGGGGTATGCTCCACAGTGTACCTACAAGAACTGTTCCCAAATTGCCAAGAATGGGGGCTCATTCGATACTGCAGACTGAGGTGGGGACCTTTGATTGTTAATCTTCTTTACTCAGAGTAGCTCAAGTCAGAATTCCGTTTTAAAAAGGAGGGTTTCTGGTTATTGCATACGGTGTGAGCTCCCACACAAGAAGTGTCGGCCACCTGTTTTCAATTCACCGCTCAGAGGCAGCCCTGAAAACCACTGTTTTGAGAAGTGTCATCTTTCACACACAATTGCACGATGATGAGTGATCTTGCATTTTTGCAGACCGTGGAAGGCGCTCAAAGACAGATCTTTCCAAACCTAGAGGAACTGATCTCCAAGTTTGAAAAACCAAACCAAGGGCTGGTGGTTCACCTTTTAAGGCCAATAAAGAGAACCTCTCCCTGCCTGAGATGGAGAAGATCGAAGATAGAGCTGGATGGTATTTATGGTAAAAATACTTACACACGGGTGCCAGACAGGAACCTTAGTCCCATTTCCACCACTGGCCTACTTTGCAGAACCGATACAGATAATTTCCCCTTTCTATGATGTTAGCTCTAAAAAGCTTCATCCTACGAAGAGCACTTTCCATTTTGTTGGGAAGTGGTGCCTTCGAGCTCCTGGAGGTGGCAAACACATAGAGCTCTCTGTGCTTGGACAGCCCGGGGAGCAAGAGTGATTCCTGAGCGCTCTCCAAGAGCTGACTTCAGACTCATTCTGTGACCTTGTGCAAACAACACAGGTTTGGGAACAGATGGCCAACGAGCAGAATTTTCAAATGAGAAAATTGCTTCAACCCTCTCCCCAAGCCTCATCCTGTTACATTTTGCTCAATATTTGCTAAGCATTCATTTATATAGTGTTAGGGGAATAATTATTTCAGATACACCCCAAAAGTTATTAAGCCATGGTGGAAAAGGAGAGATGGTCAGTAAATCTGAGTGAGGAGAATCCAGATCATATCCCAAGCAGCTACTCTTGCTTACATCCCTGCAAGTCTGCTCCCAGAAGAGAATCTAGTATCTGTCAGCTACAACATAGTTCGAATTTAACTCAGACTTCCTGAGACATTTACAGTTTAACCCTGTCTTCTCAAGGTGGGATGTGTGGTGATAGCCCCATGAAAGGGATTTCAGTCATCAGTGGGTAGGTGATGGGGATGGGAGCAGAAGTGCTAGCTAGGGAGAAGGGTGCAGGACAGAGAGTTCTGGGGAGCCTGCGATCACTCCACACCCATTGTACTCTGTCTATAGCAAAGTTGCCCTTTAGACTGCCAGAGCAAACTTCTCACCTCCCCAACAAGACTAAGCGTGGCTTTTTAATTATGGAAAAAAACCAAAAAACCCTCCTCTACCATTTTCTCTGTCCCCCTTCTGCCACGTAGAGGAGTGTGCACCCAGAGGAGAAGCAACCCATGCACCCGCTTCCTATAGGTTCAGCTGCAGATGTAGTCCCACGGCCATTTTCTACCATAACATAGATTTTGAAGGTGTGGTTCCTGTTCCCAACTAGGTTTTAAAGCATCGTTGGGTCTTCCCTGAACCCTCCACAGCACGTAGAAGAATAAAAGGGGGCAGAGTAGAAACCGAGGGATGTACCTGTGCTGCAGTCCTCAGGCAAGCCCAGATGAGTTGCTCAGGATGCTTGGGGTGGTGGTAGTATTTGTCTCAGTGATGATAAAATAACCACAAATTCCAACAGGAGAACCCTTTAGAGTTCGTCCCCAAGAACTGGGCGAGAGTCTCGCCATACCAGTTGTCCATGCTTGGTCAGCCTTGGCAGAGCAAGCTCCCAAATCCTCGGCTACCAAAGTAGGAACTTCCTCCCATTAGCTCATCTTCTTCCTCCCTTTCCCTTGGCCTCCTTAGAACAAGCCTTAGGTGTTCTCACTCTGAGGGAGGCACAGGTGTTCTGCTGGTGAGTGGGGGCATCTGGTCCTGGAAACTCTGATGTTCGACTTATAAACAGACCCCCTATTTTGCCAGGAGAGCTCCCTGTGGTACCCCAGCCCTTGAAGGTGTCACTTTGATGTGGCATCAAGATCACCCTCTGCCTGGGGAGAAGTCTTTCCCTTGACGGGTGTTGGTCAATGTGACGCCTGGGTGTTGAGCCTCATGGCTGGTCTTCTGCTTTTTTTTCCCCCAGAGAACAGTAACAGCGATTATGTGGATGTCTTGCCTTGAAGATAAGGAGACTGGACAAAGCACTTATAGAAGAGATGGGGTGATAGCTCTCACCAGTAACCCTGCTTCTCCTGCAGGTGTAGGTCTGCAAGGCCAAACTCTAGGGGACAATTCAGACTCTCCTGGTATGAGTGACTGTCCACCAGTCTCAGAGAAATCACTCCCCCTGCCCCACCTCCCATGCATACACCTTGAGCAGCTTCAAAACCCCTTTTCCCCTCTCACTCTTCTTTCTTGCAATAGGACAGCCTGAACCTATTCTTGACTTGTTAAAGGTGCCACCACTACATCACAGTTGACGTGCCCCTTTCAACCACGTGACCAGAGGGGAGAGAAGAGAGAGCGCTGGCTGCTAGTTAGAAGCCTGAGTTCCAGTCCTGGCTCCGTGACTGCGGACAAACCTCTTCCTCCTTCTCTGTTTCTTCATCTATAAAACAAGTGTCTAAGCAGAAGGGTACACAATGCCCCAGCCTCTCTGCTGAGCCTGGTTATGTCCAGTGGAGTTGGGGAACCCTGGAGTGATGGACAAGTATACAGCATCAGCAAGAGATTAGGATCCCAGCCCTCCCAAAACAGCCAACACATTCTCTGCACCTGCCTGTGCTGCTCTTGGTCATGGTGGGAGCCCTGACCCACTCATGCACACTTCTCCCTTCTGCCTGGGCTACTCGCCTTCTTTCTAATCTTGATCCCTGCCGAATATTGCCCTGGAGACACTTCCTCTCTGATTCTGCCTAATTTCATTTATGCACTAACCACTTCAGCAGCAGGGATGTGGTTTTGTATTGTGGTACGTGCGGGGATTTTGAAGGTGTGATTCCCGTTCCCAACTAAGTTTTAAAGCATGGTTGGGTCTTCCCTGAACCCTCCACAGCACGTAGCAATGCATGCTGCACAGAGCTGTGCCCCATTCAGAGACATTACTGACTAGAAGCTCATTCCTGAAGGGTTTGTCGCATTGGTTCTAAGGCCCTTTGAATTTTTCTGCTAGTTCACATTTTAAATTAAGACCTGATTAGTGTGGAATGTACCAAATTCTATGCCCATTCTATCACCCATCTTCAAACCGTAGTGATTCATTTCACCCCACTAGCCTTACCTTTTAAAGTTATTAAAGAGAGGAACTTAGATCTCTAGGAAACATGAGCAGACATTGTGGCTGGAATCCGAGCCATTCTGACTTTTGGGTCACAGCAAACCATAGTAGAGAAGAAGTGCACTGTAGCCATATTCAGAGAGCTGAGGGGGCCAAATCCTTCTGGTTGGTTCGGTAAAGCAAACCTGCTCTCCAGGGTCCTGGGTCTTTGATCCTTTCTCCATGGTACAAAGAAGCATGTTCCAGTTGTCAGAGCCTGCAGCAATCCGTGGCACAGAAAATATATTCAGTGAATATTTCTTAAATAAATGACTGAATAAATCAATATACATAAAATGTGGCCATTTATTCTGGATAGCAGAGATTTGTTTGAACTTTATACATTTCAAAATCCAGTAGAACGTGACTATTAATTCAAGACCTTTCAGTTATAACTCATGGAAGTGATCTCCTTTTTTCTGAGCAGCTATGTGTAGCACCTTACATGATGCTTGGTCCCAGTGGGTTTTCAGCATATATTTCAAACGAAGCAAGCCACATTTAATAGCTGATGTGGATGTCATGCTATAGTTCCCTGAAATTTAGAAGACCCTGAACAGGTTATATGAAGAACAGCTGAAAGTTCTGAGTATGTGGGACTGGATGAGGGAAAACTTAAACTAAAGCAGTCGTTTCAAGTGTTTGAAGTGCTGTTCTGTGAAAGAGCATTAAGATTCACTGGGTACAATGCCAGACAGCAGAGTTCAGACCAATGGCTGGGTGTTTATAGGAGGGCAGTTTTAGCCAAATATAAGAAAGAACTCTGAACCCACTGGAGCTATCCTACATTCAAACAGTCCTCCCTCTGCTGTGGTCCAAGTGACTTAGGTATGGAGAGTAGAGTTAATCACATTCCTTTCTTCATAACTCATTACCACCATCACACAAGACTCTTGTTTTATTTCATTTTTCTTCCCTTCATCCCTAATTCCCATTTCAATGGAACGAGCTCTGTACTATTTGATACATGCCCTTGGTATGTATGCACCCTTGTAGAATATACAGAATTGGTTGTGACTATATATATCTTTTACACTTAAGTGCATGATATGGTGCTATTGCTCCAATTCTGTTATTACTTTTTTTCACTCAATAGTATGTTTAGTTCTATTCCATATTGTTGAGTGTACATCTAACCCAGTGCCTCTAACTGACGCATGGTATTCCACAGCGTGCATCCACCACATTTTGCTTCCCTCTAGAGATAGAGATATCTAAGTTGGTTCCAAATGCCTGCTACCAGGAACAACACTGTGATGAGCAACCTTGAGCAAGTCTCTTTATGGAAGTGTAAAAGACTTCCTCTGGATTATATGGGTGGGTCATAAAGTGTACTCAGATTTAATTATGATGTAATCAAGCCCATTAAGTGCTTTTTTTGCCTTATGCTTTGTGCTTTTTGATCCTTGTTTTACAAGCCCTTCCGCACTCCAAGATCGTGAAAAAAAAAATATCCTACATTTTCTCCTACTGACTTTATACTTTTACACTCTGCAGTTAGGGTTTTTTTTTTTTGCGGTATGCGGGCCTCTCACTGTTGTGGCCTCCCCCGTTGCGGAGCACAGGCTCCGGATGCGCAGGCCCAGCGGCCATGGCTCACGGGCCCAGCCGCTCCGCGGCATATGGGATCCTCCCAGACCGGGGCACGAACCCGTATCCCCTGCATCGGCAGGCGGACTCTCAACCACTGCGCCACCAGGGAGGCCCTGCAGTTAGGGTTTTAAAGATGGCAAGGACTTTTGTCTTTTTCACTGGCATATATCCAGCATCTAGAAAGGTCCTTCACCCATAGTAGATGCTCAATAAATATTTATTGAATAAATGATTAATCTGGGGTTAACCTTTGTTCATGGTGAGAGGTGAGAATCCAGCTTTGTATTTTTCCATATATATTTAAGTGGTTTCTGATTTCAACCCGCTTAATAATTCATTTTCCCCCTTCTGACTTATGGCGTCTCCTTTATATCACAACTGTTCTAATACTCTGGCTTTTAATTGTCTGGTAGGATAAGCACTCTCCCTTATTTTTTAGCTGTTTGTGGACCTTGATTCCTCCACATACATTTTAGAATAAATAAGTTTCTCAAAACGTCTTCCTGGAATTTTGTGTAAAGTTGCAATGAATTTTTAGAGTAATTAGGGGAGAACTGATATTCTTGTGATGTTTTCTCATGCATAAACATGCTACATCTATTTTGTCAGGCCATCTTTTTTGGTTTTTAATGCAATCATAAATTTTCATTACAGAAGTCTTGTATATTCTGTTAGTTTAATTGCTAACTATTTTTAGTTGTTATAAATTTAAGTCATATGTTTTATTACATTTCTTTTTTTTCTTTTGATTTGAGGTTTCTCTTTATTTTTTTTTAATTGGGGTATAGTTGCTTTACAGTGTTGTGTTAATTTCAGCTGTACAGCGAAGCGAATCAGCTATATGTATACATATATCCCCTCTTTTTGGGATTTCCTTCCTATTTAGGTCACCACAGAGCATTGAGTAGAGTTCCCTGTAGACTACAGCAGTAGCAAACTGTTTATGCTCTGATTAGATCTACTGGTTTATCTGTTGATTTTATTGTAAATTAGATTGTAAATTCCATGTAAATGATTTTGTCAGCTATAAATGATAGAATTTTGTTCTTCTCCCTTTCATCAGTTATACATTTTATTTATTTTCTATGTTTACTTGGTTGGCTAGAACCTCCGGTATACATTAAATACTAGCCATGAAGGTGGACATTCTTATGTTGTTCCCATATTATATGAAATGCTTAGAAATTTCCCCATTTAAGCACAATGATTGTTGCAGCATTTAAGAAGGCTATTTTAGTTTTTATCAGAAATGTTTTGAAATTTATTAAATGATTTGTTTCTGTATCTACTGAGATAGTCACATTCCTTTAATCTTCATTCCATTATAGAGGTAAATTACATTAATTAAATTTCTAATATTATACCATCCTTGCATTGCTTAACTTGATCACGTTACATTATTTTTAATAGACTGTTGGATTCAGTAAGTTAGTATTTCATTTAAGATTTTTGCATTAAAACTCGTAAACCAAACAGAACTATAATTTGCTGAATCATGGTTATACTAACCAGATCAATATAAAGTGAATTAAGGAGTCTTTCTCTTTTTTCTATTATTTTTTGACAGCTTTGTAAGGTACGGATTATCTGTTGATTGAAAGCTCATTAATACTCTCTTGTAAAACTGAGTTTGAAGTTCTGGTGAAGAAGGAGAGGGTGTCTTTTATTACTATTTAAATATCTTTTTTTTTTTTTTTTACAAAATTTACAGAGTTTTATTAAGTGTCAGACACATGCATTATATCTCACACATGTTAAAATTTGTATTTGAACCCCAAATTTATTTTATTAAGAATTTCTCCCCCAGAGCTCTCATGTGAGCTATAGTTGGTCCCATAGGAAGAAGAACAATAATAAAGACTTTAATGGGGAAGTTTATTTACAAATATATGTTTTTTAAAACATAGTCTGATGAGAGGGAATTAAACATATAATTTTTATTACAACTGGTTTGTGCAGCAAAAGAACTTGCTTATTACTCTCTTTAATGCATATTGGTTTATTCAATTATTTTGCCAAATTTGGTATTCTTTATTTTTCCAAGAATTTATCCATTTTGTCTAAGTTTTCTAAAGTATTAGCATATAGTTAATAATAATATTTTATTATTTTTAAGAATATGTTGTGACAGTCATCATATCTCCTTCTTCACTCTGTATCTTATTTGCATCTTACTCTTTTTACTAATCAATTTTATGCATCTTAAATGGTCCTTTCAAAGTCAGCTTTTAGCTTTAATATTTTTTGTTATTGTTTTTAGATTGCTATTCTCTATTTCATTGACTTTTATTCTCATTTTTGAGCTTATTTGGCTTATTTTCAATATTTATTGTTTTCTAATAAATATACTTAAAGCTATGAATTTATCTCATAGTACTACTTTAGGTATACCCCACAAATTTTAACATGGTATTTACTGCTGTTCAGATCAAAGTATTTTTAATCCCTGTAAAAATGCCCTCTTCAATCCAAAGAGAATTTAGTAGTTTGTAATTATTTTCAAACATGTACAGTACTTTAGTTTTCACTTTAATACAGATTCCAAACTATACAGCATTAAAGTTAGATAGCATAGATTGACTTGATGAGGCTTCCTTGATGACCTAGTATATGTGAACATTACATTTGTTTGGAAGAAATGTTTTTTTCTACCCATTTTAAAGCTCACTCTCTTCACCACTGCCACCAATGTATTCAAGATTATAGATCATATAAACCAAAACTTTTATATTTTTTCTTATTTTTCATTTATTTGACCTATCAAAGAGAAATAAGTCTCTCATTTTAACCCAATATATAATAGAGTTTAGCTTTCTAATTACAATAGTTGTACAGATTTGTCTTCATAGTTCCGCCATTCTTGTTTTAACCATTTTGAGGTTATATTTTTAGGTGTGTATCTTTTTATAATTATTTCATCATCTTAATATCTTTCTTTTATGAAGGGTTTCTCTTTGTCTCATAAATTTATGCCTTTAGGGACTTCCCTGGTGGTGCAGTGGTTAAGAATCCGCCTGCCAATGCAGGGGACACAGATTCAAGCTCTGATCTGGGAAGATCTCACATCCCACAGAGCAACTAAACCTGTGCTCCACAACTACTGAGCCTGCGCTCTATAGCCCACGAGCCATACCTATGGAAGCCCGCGTGCCTAGAGCTCATGCTCTGCAACAAGAGAAGCCACTGCGATGAGAAGCCTGCTTACCAAAACGAAGAATAGCCCCCACTCTCTGCAACTAGAGAAAGCCTGCATGCAGGAATGAATACTCAACGCAGCCAAAAAATAAATTAATTTTAAAAATTAATTTATGCCTTTAATTTTATCATATTAAAATTGCTATCCTGACTTTCTTTTTTTAATTTTATTATTTTTATACAGCAGCTTCTTACTTGTTATCAATTTTATACATATTAGTGTATATATGTCAATCCCAATCTCCCAATTCATACCACCACCACCACCACCACCCTCCTCCCACCCCATTTTCCCACCTTGGTGTCCATACGTTTGTTCTCTACATCTGTGTCTCTATTTTTGCCTTGCAAACTTGTTCATCTGTACCATTTTTCTAGATTCCACATATATGTGTTAATATACGATATTTGTTTTTCTCTTTCTGACTTACATCACTCTGTAGGACAGTCTCTAGGTCCACCCACGTCTCTACAAATGACCCAATTTCGTTCCTTTTTATGGCTGAGTACTATTCCATTGTGTATATGTACAAAATCTTCTTTATCCATTCATTTGTCGATGGGCATTTACGTTGCTTCCATGACCTGATTATTGTAAATAGTGCTGCAATGAACACTGGGGTGCATGTGACTGTTTGAATTATGGTTTTCTCTGGGTATATGCCCAGTAGTGGGATTGCTGGGTCATATGGTAATTCTATTTTCAGTTTTTTAAGGAAACTTCATACTGTTCTCCATAGTGGCTGTATCAATTTTCATTCCCACCAACAGTGCAAGAGGGTTCCCTTTTCTCCACACCCTCTCCAGAATTTGTTGTTTGTAGATTTTCGGATGATGCCCATTCTGAATGGTGTGAGGTGATACCTCATTGTAGGTTTGATTTGCATTTCTCTAATAATTAGTGATTTTGAGCAGCTTTTCATGAGTCTCTTGGCCATCTGTATGTCTTCTTTGGAGAAATGTCTGTTTAGGTCTTCTGCCCATTTTTTGATTGGGTTGTTTGTTTTTTTAATATTGAGCTGCATGAGCGGTTTATATATTTTAGAGATTAATTCTTTGTCCATTGATTCATTTGCAAATATTTTCTCCCATTTTCAGGGCTGTCTTTTCATCTTGTTTATAGTTTCCTTTGCTGTGCAAAAGCTTTTAAGGTTCACTAGGTGCCATTTGTTTATTTTTATTTTTATTTCCATTACTCTAGGAGGAGGGTCAAAAAAGATCTTTCTGTGCTTTATGTCAAAGAGTCTTCTTCCTATGTTTCCTCTAAGAGTTTTATAGTGTCTGGTCTTACATTTAGGTCTTTAATCCATTTTGAGTTTATTTTTGTGTATGGTGTTAGGGACTGTTCTAATTTCATTCTTTTACATGTAGCTGTCCAGTTTTCCCAGCACCACTTATTGAAGAGGCTGTCTTTTCTCCATTGTATATCTTTGCCTCCTTAGTCATAGATTAGTTGACCATAGGTGCGTGGCTTTATCTCTGGGCTTTCTATCCTGTTCCATTGATCTATATTTCTGTTTTTCTGCAAGTACCATATTGTCTTGATTACTGTAGCTTTCTAGTACAGTCTGAAGTCAAGGAGTCTGATTCCTCCAGCTTCATTTTTTTCCCTCAAGATTGTTTTGGCTATTTGGGGTCTTTTGTGTCTCCATACAAATTTTAAGATTGTTTTGTTCTAGTTCTGTAAAAATTGCCATTGGTAATTTGATAGGGATTGCATTGAATCTGTAGATTGTTTTGGGTACTATAGTCATTTTCACAATATTGATTCTTCCAATCCAAGGACATGGTATATCTCTCCATCTGTTTGTGTCATCTTTAATTTCTTTCATCAGTGTTTTATAGTTTTCTGAGTGCAGGTCTTTTACCTCCTTAGGTAGGTTTATTCCTAGTATTTTATTCTTTTTGTTGCAATGGTGAATGGGATTGTCTCCTTAATTTCTCTTTCTGATTTTTGGTTGTTAGTGTATAGGAATGCAAGAGATTTCTGTGCATTAATTTTGTATCCTGCAACTTTACCAAATTTATTGATTAGATCTAGTAGTTTTCTGGTGACATCTTTAAGATTATCTATGTATAGTATCATGTCATTTGCACATAGTGACAGTGTTACTTTTTTTTGATTACCTTTTATTTATTTATTTATTTTTAACATCTTTGAGTATAATTGCTTTACAATTGTGTATGTTTCTGCTTTATAACAAAGTGAATCAGATATACATGTACATATATCCCCTATCTCCTCCCTCTTGTGTCTCCCTTCCACCCTCCCTATCCCACCCAATATATATACTTCTTCTTTTCCAATTTGTATTCTCTTTATTTCTTTTTCTTCTCTGATTGCTGTGGCTAGGACTTCCAATACTATGTTGAATAATAGTGGTGAAAGTGGACATCCTTGTCTTGTTCCTGATCTTAGAGGAAATGCTTTCAGTTTTTCACCATTGAGAATGGTGTTTGTTGTGGGTTTGTCATATATGGCCTTTATGATGTTGAGGTAGGTTCCCTCTGTGCTCATTTTCTGGAGAGTTTTTATCATAAATGGGTGATGAATTTTGTCAAAAGCTTTTTCTGCATCTATTGAGATGATCATATGGTTTTTATTCTTCATTTGTTAATATGGTGTATCACATTGATTGATGTACAGTGAAGAATCCTTTCATCCCTGGGATAAATCCCACTTGATCATGATGTATGGTCCTTTTAATGTGTTGTTGTATTCTGTTTGCTAGTATTTTGTTGAGGATTTTTGCATCTATATTCATCAGTGATATTGGTCTGTAATTTTCTTTTTTGGTAGTATCTTTGTCTGGTTTTGGTATCAGGGTGATTGTGGCCTCGTAGAATGAGTTTGGGAGTGTTCCTTACTGTGTAATTTTTTGGAAGAGTTTGAGAAGGATGGGTGTTAGCCTTTCTCTAAATGTTTGATAGAATTCACCTGTGAAGCCATCTGGTCCTGGACTTTTGTTTGTTGGAGGATTTTTAATCACAGTTTCAATTTCATTACTTGTGATTGGTCTGTTCATATTTTCTGTTTCTTCCTGGTTCAGTCTTGGAAGGTTATACCTTTCTAACAATTTGTCCATTTCTTCCAGATTGTCCATTTTATTGGCATAGAGTTGCTTGTAGTAGTCTCTTAGGATGCTTTGTATTTCTGTGGTGTCCACTGTAACTTCCCCTTTTTCATTTTTGATTTTATTGATTTGAGTCCTCTCTTTTTCTTGATGAGTCTGGCTAAAGGTTTATCAATTTTGTTTATCTTCTCAAATAACCAGCTTTTAGTTTTATTGATGTTTGCTATTGTTTTATTTGTTTCTATTTCACTTATTTCTGCTCTGATCTTCATGATTTCTTTCCTTCTACTAACTTTAGGTTTTGTTTGTTCTTCTTTCTCTAGTTGCTTAGGTGTAAGGTTAGATTGCTTATTTGAGATTTTTCTTGTTTCTTGAGGTAGCATTGTATTGCTATAAACTTCCCTCTTAGAACTGCTTTGGATGCATCCTATAGGTTTTGGATCATTGTGTTTTCATTGTCATTTGTCTGTAGGTATTTTGTGATTTCCTCTTTGATTTCTTCAGTCATCTCTTGGTTATTTAGTAACGTATTGTTTAGCCTCCATGTGTTTGTGTTTTTTACGTTTTTTCCCCTGTAATTGACTTCTAATCTCATAGCATTGTTGTCGGAAAAGATGCTTGATGATTTCCATTTTCTTAAATTTACCGAGGCTTGATTTGTGACCCAAGATGTGATCCGTGTGCACTTGAGAAGAAAGTGTAACCTGCTGTTTTTTGGTGGAATGTCCTCTAAATATCAATTAAGTCTATCTGGTCTATTGTGTCATTTAAAGCTTGTTTTCCTTACTAATTTTCTGCCTGGATGATCTGTCCATTGGTGTAAGTGAAGTGTTAAAGTCATCCACTGTTATTGTGTTACTGTCAATTTCCTCTTTTATAGTGGCTAGCATTTGCCTTATGTATTGAGGTGCTCCTATGTTGGGTGCATATATATTTATAATTATTATATCATCTTCTTGGATTGATCCCTTGATCAGTATGTAGTGTCCTTCCTTGTCTCTTGTAACATTCTTTATTTTAAATTCTATTTTATCTGATAAGTGTATTGCTACTCCAGCTTTCTTTTCATTTCCATTTACATGGAATCTTTTTCCATTCCCTTACTTTCAGTCTGTATGTGCCCCTCGGTCTGAAGTGGGTCACTTGTAATCAGCATATAGATGGGTCTTGTTTTTGTATCCATTCAGTGAGCCTGTGTCTTTTGGTTGGAGCATTTAATCCATTCACATTTAAGGTAGTTATCAATATGTATGTTCCTATTACCATTTTCTTCATTGTTTTGGGTTTTTTAAAAATTTTATTGGAGTATAGTTGATTTACAACATTGTGTTAGTTTCAGGTGTACAGCAAAGTGAATCTTTTATATATGTATATCTCCACTCTTCTTTTTGTAATATTCTTTTCCCATGTAGGCCATTACAGGGTATTGAGTACAGTTCCCTGTGCTATACAGCAGGTTCTTATAAGTTATCTATTTTATATATAGTAGTGTGTAACATAAAAAAATTAAAAAGATATTCTGAACTATTTGGGATGCTCTAGTCTACAGCATTAGGGAGACAACTTGGGTAGATAAGTGTGGATAAGCTGTGAAGGGAGGTATTCAAATCTCTACTCTCTCACTAGCTATTTCTGAGCTTTTTGGTTAATTTTCAAATTCTTTAAGCCTGTTTTCTCTCATCAGTAAAATGGGGATGATAATTATATTTATTTCAGACAGTTCTTATGAAAAATTTCATGTAAAGTGTTTAACACATTGCCTAGCACATACTAAGTACTTGAAAAATAGCTATTTCTTTTTATAGGCAGAATCACAACTATTTTGTAACACACCTTTCCAAAACTGAATTAATTTAAGACTTCATGGAAACATTTAGCCAGTAAGTCATCACTTATTAAAGCAGACACACTGGGGGCAATTCTTTAAAATGTTTCTGTTTATCAAAAGTTATCCAGCTAGATATTCTTTAGAGATCGTTCAGCTGGTAACATACACCCCAAATACTTTTAAGGATTTGGATAACACTTTCTTGTTAATATGATGCAGAACTTGAAAACCTCAAGCAATCACTGGCTCAAAAAATCAAAAGCTCTTGTCCAGAAATATTGCTGAAATAATGACTTATTTTATAGGTGCAAGCATCACTGTGTCTTGACAGTTGATTTAAAGTCTTTGTCTAGTATATCCAATGTCTGGGCTTGCCCAGAGATGTTTCTGTTCATCTAATTTTTTTCCTTTGAATGGGCAACACTTTCTTGTTTCTTTGCATGCTTTGTGATTTTTTCTTGTCAAAAACTAGACAATTAAATATTATAATATGGTAACTTTGGAAATAAGGTTCTTTTCCTCCCTCAAGGTTTGCTATTCTTTTTTAACCTTTTTTTTTTATTAGTTTCTGCTTTATAACAAAGTGAATCAGTCATACATATACATCTGTTCCCACATCCCTTCCCTCCTGCATCTCCCTCCCTCCCACCCTCCCCATCCCACCCCTCCAGGCGGTCACAAAGCACCGAGCCGATCTCCCTGTGCTATGCGGCTGCTTCCCACTATCTATCTACCATACGTTTCGTAGTGTATATATGTCCATGCCTCTCTCTCGCTTTCTCACAGCTTACCCTTCCCCCTCCCCATATCCTCAAGTCCATTCTCAAGTAGGTCTGTGTCTTTATTCCTGTTTTACCCCTAGGTTCTTCATGACATTTTTTTTCTTAAATTCCATATATATGTGTTAGCATACGGTATTTGTCTTTCTCTTTCTGACTTACTTCACTCTGTATGACAGACTCTAGGTCTATCCACCTCATTACAAATAGCTCAGTTTCGTTTCTTTTTATGGCTGAGTAATATTCCATTGTATATATGTGCCACATCTTCTTTATCCATTCATCCGATGATGGACACTTAGGTTGTTTCCATCTCTGGGCTATTGTGAATAGAGCTGCTATGGGTTTGTTTTTGTAGGGCCGTTTCTTCTCTTGTGTTTCCCACTTAGAGAAGTTCCTTTAGCATTTGTTGTAGAGCCGGTTTGGTGGTGCTGAATTCTCTTAGCTTTTGCTTATCTGTAAAGCTTTTGATTTCTCCATTGAATCTGAATGAGATCCTTGCCGGGTAGAGTAATCTTGGTTGTCGGTTCTTCCCTCTCGTCGCTTTAGATATATTGTGCCACTCCTTTCTGGCTTGTAGAGTTTCTGCTGAAAATCAGCTGTTAACCTTATGGGAGTTCCCTTGTATGTTGTCATTTTTCTCTTGTTGCTTTTCATAATTTTTCTTTGTCCTTAATTTTTGTCGATTTGATTACTATGTGTCTTGGCATGTTTCTCCTTGGGTTTATTCTGTCTGGGACTCTTGCACTTCCTGGACTTGGGTGGCTACCTCCTTTCCCATGTTGGGGAAATTTTCGACTATAATCTCTTCAGATATTTTTTCGGGTCCTTTCTCTCTCTTCTCTTTCTGGGACCCCTATAATGCGAATGTTGGTGTGTTTAATATTGTACCAGAGGTCTCTTAGGCTGTCTTCATTTCTTTTCATTCTTTTTTCTTTATTCTCTTCCACAGCAGTGAATTCCATCATTCTGTCTTCCAGGTCACTTATCCGTTCTTCTTCCTCAGTTATGCTGCTATTGATTCCTTCTAGTGTATTTTTCATTTCAGTTATTGTATTGTTCATCTCTGTTTGTTTGTTCTTTAATTCTTCTAGGTGTTTGTTCTTTAATTCTTGTAGGTCTTTGTTAAACATTTCTTGCATCTTCTCAATCTTTGCCTCCATTCTTTTTCCGAGGTCCTAGATCATCTTCACTATCATTATTCTGAATTTTTTTTCTGGAA
Source organism: Mesoplodon mirus (assembly GCF_964341445.2). Lineage (NCBI taxonomy): Eukaryota > Metazoa > Chordata > Mammalia > Artiodactyla > Ziphiidae > Mesoplodon > Mesoplodon mirus. The sequence continues at coordinate 125,411,966 of NC_138978.1, read as the reverse complement.
GGTTGCCTATATCCACTTCATTTAGTTGTTTTTCTGTGGTTTTATCTTCTTCCTTCATCTGGTACATAGTCCTCTGCCTCTTAATTTTGTCTGTCTTTCTGTGAATGTGATTTTCGTTCCACAGGCTGCAGGATTGTAGTTTTTCTTGTTTCTGCTATCTGCCCTCTGGTGGATGAAGCTATCTAAGAGGCTTGTGCAAGCTTCCTCATGGGAGGGACTGGTGGTTGGTAAAACTGGGCGTTGCTCTGGTGGGAAGAGCTCAGTAAAACTTTAATCCACCTGTCAGCTGATGTGTGAGGCTGATTTCCCTCCCTGTTGGTTGTTTGGCCTGAGGCGACTCAGCACTGGAGGTGACAGGCTCTATTATGGGGCTAATGGCAGACTCCAGGAGGGCTCATGCCAAGGAGTACTTCCCAGAGCTTCTGCTGCCAGTGTCCTTGTCCTCATGGTGAGCCACAAAACCCCCCCACCTCTGCAGGAGACCCTCCACCACTAGCATGTAGGTCTGGTTCAGTCTCCCATGGGGTCACTGCTCCTTCCCGCTGTGTCCTGATGCACACACTACTTTGTGTGTTCCCTCCAAGAATGGAGTCTCTGTTTCCCCCAGTTCTGTCGAAGTCCTGCAATCAAATCTCACTAGCTTTCAAAGTCTGATTCTCTGGGGATTCCTCCTCCCGTCGCCGGATCCTCAGGTGGGGAAGCCTGATGTGGGACTCAGAACCTTCATTCCAGTAGGTGGCCTTCTGTGGTATAACTGTTCTCCAGTTTGTGAGTCACCCACCCAGTGGTTATGGGATTTGATTTTATTGTGATTGCGCCCCTCTTACCGTCATTGCAGCTTCTCCTTTGTCTTTGGATGTGGGCTATCTTTTCTGGTGAGCTCCAGTGTCTTCCTGTCGATGATTGTTCAGCAGTTAGTTGTGATTCCAGTGCTCTCACACGAGGGAGTGCATGCACACCCTTCTTCTCCACCATCTTGAACCAATCAAGGCAAAAAATCTATACAGACTTTTTCATCCATACTTTTCATTATATAATTTTCCATCCCTTTGTTTTTAAGGTTTTTCATATCTTTTGTTTTAACCCTGTCTTCTGTAGACAAAGTATTGCTGGATCTATTTTTTTCCCAACTTAAGTTTTCCTCGTTTTGTTTGGTGAGTTCAATACACTTATATTTATTATTATTTGTTCTATTTGAAATTATTTCTGCCATTGTTATGGGCCAGATGTTTTTGTCCCTCCCAAAACCATATGTTGAAGCTCTGACCCCTGATATGATAGTATTTGGAGGTGGTGCCATTGGGAAGTAATTGGGCTTAGATAAGGTGGTGCCCTCATAATAGGTTCAGGGCCCTTATAAGAAGAGAAAGAGACACGAGAGCTCTCTCTCCACCTGCAAGCGCAAGGAAAGGCCTTGTGAGAACACAGCAAGAAGGTGGCTGTCTGCACCTCAGGAAGTATCCTCACCAGACACGAATCTGCTGGCACCTTGACCTTGGACTTCCCTGCGAGAAAGTCGAGTAAAATGTCTGTTGTTTAACCCGCCCATTCTATGGTATTTTGTTACAGAAGCCTGAGCTAAGATAGAAATCTTATTCCATTCTTTCCATTTACTATACATTTTGTTTCTTCTTTTTTTTTTCTCCTCTTCTGCTTTTCATTGGATTTCCCCCTGCTGATTTGAAACCTCTATTAAAAAAAATTTTTATGGTGGTTATCCATAGCCTATTAATGCCTGTATTTTTGTTTTTCCCTACCTAAAAACTTAAAATATGTTGTTATAATTAAGCATACTCTCATTTCCCTTTTGTCACCATAATTAATCCCACCTCATTTTCTGATCTAAAATTTGAATTATTATTATTATTATTATTATTATTATTATTATTATTTTGCAGTACACGGGCCTCTCACTGTTGTGGCCTCTCCCGTTGTGGAGCACAGGCTCCGGACGTGCAGGCTCAGTGGCCATGACTCACGGGCCCAGCCACTCCACGGCATGTGGGATCTTCCCGGACCGGGACACGAACCCGTGTTCCCTGCATCGGCAGGCAGACTCTCAACCACTGCGCCACCAGGGAAGCCCAAAATTTGAATTACTATTATCTACTCCTTTTGGGTCCTTTACCATTTAAATAACAGTAAGCTTTAGTGAATCAATTACTCATCCTTACTTCCTACATATTTACAAATACATAGAACTCTTCTGAGTTCAATTCTTTTCTTACTGCAATATTTCCTCCAAGAATATTTTCAGAGATGGTCTTTGAGAAGTAACCTTTTGTAGTCTTATATGCTTCATAATATTATTTTACACTCATTCAAATGATAGTTTAACTGAATATAAAATACAGGTTTAGTGGTTTTTTTCTTCCAACAATATCAAATAGTAAGCATTAGTTTGTATCTAGAATTCTTATTGAGATGTCTGATGTCAATCTGATTCTCCTTTATAGCCAATCTTCTTTTTCTGGAAACTTTAAAGATGGTGTATTTTTTTTTTTTTTTTGACAGGTAAGAAGTGAAAGGTGGTTTGTCTTTATGATCTTAAATTTTGCTGTAAATGTGTCTGAGTTTTTCCTCCTCTATCCTGTTTGAAGGTCTATATGTCATTTTATTCTTAAGATTTTAATCTTTCTGTACTTTTGGAGAATTCTCATTTTTTTCAAAGATTTCCTCCCCTTCTATTTTCTCTCTCCTACTGGAATTCCTAGTAAAGAAGTATCATCTGTTTTACTTCTCCTTTCCCATACTATTTGTTCAATGATCTTAGGAAAATTACAAGCCTTTCCAAAGGAGGTAGTACTTATCTCATGGATGTATGTTATTTTTATCACGAAAAGCTGCCTCTTGGCAGAAATTAGCTGCCAGAAACTGTAATGCCTAAAGTCAGCCACAAGAGGTCAGACAACCACCAAGAAAACAGGTACTGAGCGGAGGGTTTTTTGTTTGTTTGTTGAGCACTGCTGAGGAATTATGGTAGCTACAAAACCGGAAACATTCCTCTCACTAATACTCATCTCTCATTTGAATGCTTAATCTCCAGTGTCAATAGCAAGATTAGTGTTTGAGCCAGCCTTCCCTGAGCTTGCAATTTGAGATGCAATAGAAATACTTCTGCCACTCCTGCTTGGGGCTGAAATTCTTGCAATTCATAGAGCAGATTTACACCAAAACCATTCAGAATGGATGTTTTCAAGAGGCACCAGAGTCAGCTCTGTCACTTACTGGTAGAGTGACTTTGGGCAAGTTGCTGAAACTCCCTAAGCCTCTGGCCAGCATCACCTAGAAAATGGGGTTAATGATTCTTACCGCATAGAGTTATTGTGAGGAATCAGAAACCATGCCAGCACAGGTTAACACTGAAAAACTAAAGCCTTTGCTGTTTCCTCTTCTGTAAAATGAGGGATTGGTGAATGGTTCTCTAAATTCCCATCCCACATGAATATTCAGTGTTTAATGAAATTGCATTCACCCCTGGAGATGGTCCAATTCAACAAGATGTTTCTGGGCCATGAACATTTCCGGGAAATTTTTATCAGACTGGTGTGATGGAAACAGAGAAGAACCATGTGGTGGTGGGAAAGCTGTCTGCTCCTTGGTTCTAAAAACCTAGGCCTACACATCTAGCTCTGCTTTTTATCAGTTGTAAGACTCAGGCAAATCTGCTTAGTCATTACCTCAATCTCAGTTTACCCATCTATAAAACGGGGCTGAAATAACTACCTCACAAGATATGAGGATTAATTAGAGCATGTGTGTGAATTATTTGAATGCAGTAAGGTTTTGTCTGTATCTAAAGAACGGGCGTAATAGGACTTCCCTTGCAGGGCTATTGAGAAAAACAAATGAGATAATGAACATAAATTGATTAGCACAATTCCTGGAATGTATAGGAGCTTTAGAAATACAATAAAGCATCAATAAACAGCAAAGCCCCGAAGAGTAAAGTACAAATATTAAGAACTGGACCTGAGAGAAGCTGGAGGAGCAGCAACCAGAGGTGGGCAGGTGCCTGGCACTGGAGCACAACCCTTCTTACAAGTCCCTGCTTCTGCCGGTTCCATGGCAAGGTGTCACTTGTCCGGGAGGCAGAATTAATGAAGGCTCTGTCTGGAGAGAAATGAGCTACACACTGGCCCATTCATCATTTTCCATTTTGAAAACGGCCTTTCTCAATCCTTCTCCGCAGTGGGTGATCAGGTACAGAGACTGCCTGTGGGTGAAGGCCCTGAGGAAGGAGGCTGAAAGGGGTGGGGTTCACTTGGCACTAGATTGTGTGTGGACATGTATATAAAATGTCCCAAATCAGATGACACGTTCTGTGAGTTTAGCTCAGCTCAAAGCACATCCTTATCAAGTGATGTGCCAGGTGCTATGCCTGGGACCGAGGAGTCAGAGATGAAGATGACAAGGCCCCCGCCTTTGAGGAGCTCAGCAACTTGTGGGAGAAACAACAGGAGGCAGCTCTTGATACTTCCTACGTCACATGGCAAGTGCCAGCACAGAGAAACACACAGGGTGCTACCCAGGCGCAGAGGATGGGCTGGGGGTGGTGTCTGGGCAGGGACCCCAGAGGAAGGGATGCCTGAGCTGAAATCTGAAGGATGAACTAGCATAGCCTGGAAGAGTCAGAAGAAAGAGAAGGAAGGTGGGGGTGATGGGGCCGATGGACATTCTTGAACAAAGACATGGAAGTAATTCTGAGCAGTTTGGGGTGGCGGGGTACTGGGACATAGAGGCAGTGGTAGCAGATGAAGCTGGCAAGGTCAGCTGGGCAGGACTGTGGACGGTCCTGAGCACAGAGAGCCCGGCTCCCCCTCCCCCATGCGCTTCCCAGAAGAGTCCCCAGCCTCGTGACAATCTATACTACCTACATAACTGCTGACTGATGAATGAGGGGGACGTGGGGAGAGGCATGGGCAGGGCTGCTGACCATGAGCACAGCCTCCTCCTCCAGCTTTATTACACGTGGGATCACCCTCCACAAGACCTTTGCAACCTCTGCAGAAGGCTCAGTTCCTAGAAATGTCACACCTTGGCCCAGCCTACAGGGAATTTACCAGGTCTGCTGCAAAGACTTTCTGACAGTTCTTGACGCAGAGGACCCAGGATTTAAATTGAGCAAGGAAGGTTGACAAACACAACTTACCAGATACCCAGAGACTGACCGGAAGGTTGTACAAGCTTGTCCTGGGTTTTCCTATCCAGCAACCGGGTCCATCCACTGTGGGCTCGGGATGCAGAGGGAGCGCATCCACTGGCTGAAGCTGCAGGGCTGATGGAGTTCCAGTCCCTCCATCTCAAAGGCCAGGCTGCCCCTTTGCTGCCATAGTGGCCTGGACTAACCAGTACCACCCCATGGTAGCCACAGGGAGATGCTGTAAGTTGCCATGAGTTAGCCCACGAAGCAGGCTGGACACTTGGCTGTGCTTACACACCAGACCAAACCGGCGGGAGTTTTGTAATAAACAGGATTGTAGAGATGCTACTGGCGGCAAACACGGAGGGTGATCTAAGGCAGGGGTCCCCAACCCCCGGGCCACAGCTTGGTACCAGTCCTTGGTCTGTTAGGAACCAGGCTGCACAGCAGGAGGTGAGTGGCGGGTGAGCAAGCAAAGCTTCATCTGTATTTACAGCCGCTCCCCATGGCTCGCACTACCGCCTGAGCTCCGCCTCCTGTCAGATCAGCCGCGGCATTAGATTCTCATAGGAGCGCGAACCCTACTGTGAACTGCACATGTGATGGATCTAGGCTGCGCGCTCCTTATGAGAATCTAATGCCTGATGACCTGAGGTGGAGCTGAGGCAGTGTTGCTAGCGCTGGGGAGCGGCTGCAAATACAGATTATCATTAGCAGAGAGGTTTGACTGCATAGGGACCATAATAAATCAATTGCTTGCAAACTCATATCAAAACCCTATCAGTGAGTGACAAGTGAAAACAAGCTCAGAGCTCCCACTGATTCTGCATTATGGTGAATTGTAGAATTATTTCATTATATATTACAATGTAATAATAATAGAAATAAAGTGCACTTTTTTTCTCTTGGCCAGAAGAAGGTCACTTGACAGTGTTTACTTCATTAGTCTGAATGCTACAGAAGACCAAAAACAAAAACAAAAAAAAAAACAGCACATGCACACACACAAAACCCCAAATCACTAAAAACTGCTTAAACACTGACTTGTTAAGCAGAACAGAAATGAAATTTTTCTAGCAGAGAAAGAGTAAAAAGGTAATGTGGGCCTTTTAAACCTTTAGTCCATTTAGCCAGGCTTCAGTTGGGATAAATGGAATATCAAAATCAGGCTAGTCTAGATGAAAACTGCATGGCTGTTTAAAAACCACTGAATAGGAGGAATGTGTTAGAAGGAAATAGATTAAAAACAATTAGACAATCGTTGACCTGCATCTATTTTTCTAATAAATTTCTATCAAGCGCCTCAGTCTAAAAATCTAATATACCTGGACCATTACTACTACCAGCAAGTCTTATTTATTTCTGGCCATTTATTCCTGAAAGCCTTGTGAGAAGACATGGTGAGAAGCAAATCCAACCACACATAGGATGGCGGACAAGAGAAAACATGCGTGATGCGCTTGAATCATCCCAAAACCATTCCCCACCCCCCGCCGGTCCGTGGAATAATTGTCTTCCATGAAACCAGTCCCTGGTGCCAAAAAGGCTGGGGACTGCTGTTCTAAGGAAGAAGGTGGCCAAGCAGATGGCAGTGGAAACCACTGACTTGTTAAACAGTAAAACGCAAAACAAAAGTTGCAGTTTGTTGGGAGACTGCTTTTTGCTTTGGGGGATTTTCTTTTTTCCTTTTTTTGTCTTTTCCAAGAGAGAGAAACTGGCAGCGTTTCCTACTCCGAAAAGGACAGATTCCTCAGGCACCTCCCACGAGGGAGAAAGTAGCCTGGTGTCTGAGTTTGTCCTTAAATATTTCCTCAAGCTGGCTTCCCTGTATGGTCACTAACCAAGTGAATCGTTCCGTGGGGTAGAGCTTCCCTGGGCTCCCTCGAGCTGGACTATTTATCATGGCAGCAGCTGGAGATAAGCTGGACACAAAGAAGATTTGTGTCTCCACGGGTCGGGCCCTAGATACGAACGTGGAGGAATTTTCTCATTAGTGGTAAGTCAGGGAGGGGACTCCGGGCTTTCATCGTGCGACCCAGTGCAAACGGCAGCAGGGAGGAGGGCACCCTGGAGGGGCAAAGTCCTTGAAGATGCTTTCACTGGACAACTGAAATGAAGGTTTCCAGAGTGGATTTCCTTGGGAGAGAGGAAAGACACTGAATGTTGTCCGCAGCTGTTCGGGGGTAGGTGGGGCTTCATCTAGGAGGGCTGCATTTCTTTGTGTGGACTTAATTACTTGTTCCCACTCAGAGGGGAGCCACAGTGGGGGGCTCCAGATCGGGCACCTCAAACCCAGCGGTTGGCTGGCAGGGGCGATGCTGAGTGAAGCCCAGGGGACCCTGAGGGCCAAAGTCTCAAAGGCAAGGAGGCGTAACCAGCAGCTGGCAGGCTGATCTGGGGAGCCCCGCGGTGGTGGAGATGTGGGTAGAGAAGGGACAGGGAGTTGAAGCACAGACAGTTCTAGAATACTCCCAGGATTCACAGACTTCAAGGGCATTCGGAAGATGTCCGAGAGCAAACAGACCAGGAAGGAATTCTCTGAGCTTGGAGTAGTATCTGAGGTGCAGTCCCAGACTAGCTAATTCCATAAATTCTGAATCCCAGCTGGGGTTCCTCACCAGCACAGGCACAGACTTTAGGAATGAAGTGGGCTTCCTGATGACCTCTGATTTGTTCGTTTCCTTCAGCAACCACTATAGGCAGATTAAGCTCAGAGGAAAAACATTTAGTTGAAATTACTTGCCCCCCTCCCATTTGGTACTTCATTGCTTAACAGGCAGGCAGGTTCCGTGGTGTCCTCACCCATCGTGGGCATAGTGAGAGACAGAACCAGGTGTCTCTTCACCAGTGTTACCACTGTGCCCCAGACAGCACTCAGCTCACAGAAAGGCTTGGATATGTTGTCTGAATACATGCATCTTTGTATCCCAGCTTCTAGACCAAAGGCTCAGAGCACAGCATTTAAAAATGTGACATATTCACATCCTTTTTCACACTTAAAAATTTCCTCAAAAGTTTTTAATTTTTACATTATAGTTTTTCATATTTGATCTCAGCCAAAAATAACTCCTTTGCATAACAGTGGGAAAGAAAAGCATATGAAAAGGCACATTTCACACCTGAATGACTGCAGAAGTTGATCCTGAAGCCATCCAACGGGAGAAGTCGCCCAAATAGTCACTGGACTTACGCTTAAAGGAAGAAGTTGTGATTGTAAGTACTTTCAATGCCTTTTCCCATGCATGGAATACGCTGGATGGGGTTTTGTGTTACTCCTGCCTTCCCAGAACAATACGCTGCACCCCACTCCAGAGCGAGCGAGCAATGTGAGTGCCCGTGGTCTTCTTGCTCATCCTCTGAGAAAGGAAGTGCAGGAGTGGAATTCAATGCAGAAAAGGCTGGAGACAGCCTCATGCCTGAGACGTTTCTGATGTGCACCCAGGGAGGGACCCCTGGCACATCATGGGGGCGAATCACAGGGCTGGGCAGAAAGGTCCCATCCTTCCCCCTTTAGAAATGTGTAGGGCTTCTTTTCCTTCCCCTTCCTGTCTCTTCTTCACTTTGTCCCTTTTAAGGAGGTTAAAGTTCTGGCCAGCTCTCAGCTGGGAGTCCTCTGGGTCTCCTGGTCTGACACCAGCCAGGGGCAGCAAGGGGGTTAAAGGGGCTTCAGGCCAGCACTGCTCCAAGCTATGCTGTCTCAGTAAGGAGCATCTGGGTTGCCCCAGTCTGGGGTAAGTGCCTACATCAGCAGCTTCGGGTGTTGTACCAACATTACTAATGACTCCGAATCTGATGGCAGCTCTGGTCCCTCTCTGAAGAGTGTCTGTGTGCACACCCAGCTCTGTCCCCTCCTTGATGGGAGAGGGCTATGGACCCCAGGTGGACGCTCTGGTGGTCACTCGCATTTCCTCCCTGCTTCCTTCTGAGGGGGAAGGTTGCACCTTTGCACGTGATGTTGATGCCCTGAACCAGATATAGGTCTGGTTGGAAGAGGGACACTTCCACAGCAGCCAGCCAGTTAGAGGAACATATGAGGGCACATCCCGAGGGATCATTTCCTCCCAAGGTCTGAAGATCTGTCAGCAGTACCCATCATCCTCATGTCTCACTCTTCCAGGCTCACAAAGCACAAGGCCAATGCTCTCCTCTCAATAAGGAAGCCTTCAGAAAAACCAACCACTCTGCATCAGTCAGGAGAAAAAAACCAAACCAGCAAAACCAAACAAAATCATTTTATTGTGTAGTTTCCTTCTACCAGAAGATTACTAAAAATATAAATATAAAATCTCTAGAAAACACTTGGAATAGCTCTGTAATATTCTTCTTTCCCCAAACTGGGGCCAACCTCTTTGCTCTTTAGAAGTTGATGGACTACATGAATGTCTTCATATCACCCACATTCGTTAACACAGATACATTTCTCTCCATGCAGGGGAATATGCCACCTTCCTGCCAAGTTCTGGAAGCTCACCTTGCATCTATCAGGGTAAAACTATCGCTGAATATGGGGATACAGGACAGTGGGAACAGGGAGAGAAAAAACTCTGTGGCCCCAGCTTCCTTCTGTGGACACAGAAGACAGGCCCTTCATTTCTCCTCAGTACCCTGTCCTTGAGCAGACTGGGCCACCCGAGGGTCAAACTTCCAGAGAAGTTGCATTCACCATGAGGGGTGTGTCAGGGGGGTGACTGCCATTCTGCAGTCATGGGCAGGTCAGGTTGTTGACATGGACACGGGAAGTCAAGTGGGGCTTTGCATAGAGAGCTGGTCTGAGCCGGGGCCCTCAGCAGGATAGAAGTCGCTGTTCCTAGTGGCCTCTGGGCAACACTTAGCCCTAGCACCAGGCACTCTCTGTCACATCTAGGACCTGATTTTAGCCTCAGAGAGCTCCTCCACCCCGGTAGCAGCATCACCCCTCCTGTAGAAGGATGGCTGAGATGGAGATCACAGAGGGGCCACCCAGACATTGAAGCAGGGTCCCACAGCCTCTTATTTGGTACTAGACACGAGTCCGAGGAACACTGGGATCACCCTGGCCATGGTCCTGGGACAGCCTGATAGGATCCCTGGGCTAACCCTGGGTCTGAGGGCCAGGACCTCAGCAGCGGCTGGGTGTGGAGCGGAGAGCAGGGTGCTTAAGCCAGCCCAGGCCTGCCACCTCTGCACCTATGGCTACAATATCACCCAGCCAGAGCCACCCTGGTCTCTGGGAGAGGAGCAGCCCCAGAGTGCAGGAACCTGGTAAGTTTCCTGTCAGAGAAGCAAACAGAGCTTCTGGGATGGAAGCGCAGATGAGTGGGCTAGCTGCCAGCACGTGGTTTTAGTTCTCTGCCCCCAGTTCTGTGTTTTGTGCAGAGCCCCAAGCCATTCTGGGAAAACTCACAGGCCCCCAAATGCTAGTCCTGAGAACTTCTGAGCATCAGGGTCAGATATCAACATCTTTGTGATATTCCTGGAGTAAGTCAGGATCGACTCAATTCAATAACAGCCTTCCTCACCTCACCACGGCCTGCAAGGTGCCTGGCGTGCCTGGACCCTCCTGAGGAAGATGAGACAAAGCTTCACTCTGAGAACGCAGGGTAGGAGAAAAGGCGGCGGGAGAGCCGTGGCAAGGCCCCCAGCTGCAGAAGCAAGGAGGCGGGAAGGGCACCTGCATCCCGGTGGTCCCCTGAGGCTCCCGGGTCTGCAGGAGTTAGCTTGGACATTTTATAAGGCAGAAGTGGTTCCTGGGGAGCAGGAACTGGGTGATGAGATGAAGTGGGCAGTGAGCCCTGGGGCACCCAGAGTGGGAAGCCGAACAAAGAATAGGAAAGGGGAGGCGGCAGGAGTCACAGAAGGAGAACTGAACAGCCCACTCTGGCCAGATATGCCACTCCCAGCCTTCTCCCGGGGACCCAGCCACCTTGCTCAAAAAAAATAATGTTCTCTTCTTGCTGCAAAGGCCCCCAGGGTTGGGATCACCCCCCGACAGGGTCTCTTGGCCACAGGAAAACAGCATGACAGGACCCCTGGTGGGAGACAGGAACACAGACGTGGGTTAACCCAGGAGGGCAGAACCAGTGGGGCTGTGTGAACTGTCAGTCCTTCACAGAGACCCCAGAGGCAGGCAGGTAGACAGCACCTTCTGTACAAGAGCGGAGCGCCTCCTACTTAAGTGTGGCCTGCTCCACGGTTCCTACCACATTCCAACCTCTCACACTCCTCACCTTGCTTCCTGCACTTACCACGCCTAGACCCTAGAACTACATCACATCACGCTGTGGAAACCCCGGAAAGCTGTTCTGAGCCCTTACGACTACTCTTTCCCCAACCCGTTTTCACTGCCTTCCCCATCCCGTTTTCACTGCCTTCCCCACGACTGCTCTGGGTTCTCTCGGGACCAGCTCCCTGGACGCCAGGTTCCTGGGCCCTCCCCACCAAACAAAATCAGAACTTGCTCTGCTGCTTCTGCCAGGGCCTGCCTAGCCCTGTCTTCACGCACAGCAAGGGAAGCCCGGGTCTCTTCTGTGCAGGGAGCCCGAGCGTAGCTGGCTGCATCATCTTGCCCAGTGCCTCTCCACACTCCCATGCTGGGCAGGCGCTCTCGGGGGCTGGCTCCGTGCCCTGCCTCAGGCTAGAAGAGACACACCCTGTGAACCCGGGGTGTCGACAAGGCTGCCCGAGGTCTCAGGTCCAGTAAGCATTGCCCCCGGCTTGCATCCACATGGGCAGAGGCGAGGTAACAACCCGAGGCCTGTGCTGTCTTGGGGCCAGGAGGAGCTGTGGCTGGGCTGTGCTCAGGGTGTGCGGCTTTCTGGGCCTGGGCCCATCATCGAGCCAAACCCGTCATCCCTCATTTAGCCTGATTCCCCCGGAGGCAGGAGGCCTCTGGCCCCCAGGGAGGAGAAAAAAGGAAACAGGAGTGCACGGGAGGAAGAAGAGCAGGCAGCATGTGGGAGCCAGGCAGAGAGAACACCCTTCATCCTGGGCTGCTGGCCTTGCAGGTCAGTGGGAAGCCAGGGCAACTCGGAGCAGAGGCGCCCTAGTGTCCAAGGGCTGCAGCCAGCACACCGAGGAGCTGGGATGGCACCCGAGTCCTTTTGCCATTCCATGGACGGACTCTTGAACTAGGACTACTCATGGACTTGTGGCCCTGCAGCAGCCCATGTGGAAGAATTAGCTCTGCTGAGCCTTGTGCAAGCAGGACAAACAGCAGGGTGGAGCTGGGGCAAGGGCCAGGGTGCACGGTGGAGAAGCGAGCAGAGGGGAGGGGGTCTCAGCAGGAGCAGAAGAAGCTCTACTCAAAGGACAGCAGGTCTGGGTGAGGGCCCTCAATGTCAAGGCTGGAGGTCCGAGCCCGAGGAGGTGGGCTGCTGTCCTCCAGAGACTCAGCCAGGCTGATGGGGCTCAGGCTGAGTTTGAGGCCATTTCTCTCGATGAGGCCAGGGGAGGAGGCCCTTCGGCACTCAGTCACCTTTAGCTTCGGTTCGTCCTGGTTGTCCTTGTGGATTAGGTCAGGTACCGACAGGGAAACCTCTCCATTGGGCAGAGCCTCACCCCTGTCCACCATGTCCATGATGGCCTCTGGCTGTGAAGCATCTGCTGGGCTGGGCTGGGCAGTGGGAGGGGAGTCCTGGGGCTGCCCAGGTGACAGCTCTGTCCCATACTCCAGACTGCTTAGGACTGGCTGCGATGAAATCAGCATGTCCTGGGTGGTCTTCAGGGCCCGAGGGGTTCGCTTCCTGGTGGTAGGAGGCGGGGGATCCAGCCGAGGGAATGCTTCTTGCAGGGCTGATCTATAAGGTTGGTGACACGAGCTGACATAAGGCTGGCGAGACACCATGCTGCACTTCCCACTCACCCACCCGGGAAGTGCTTTTCGCTCTGGGTTCTCGTCCTTGGTTTAGCGTGCGGGTCTCGGCAGTTTGAGCACAAATGGCTCTGGGCCTGTCACATCCTCACTCGGTGTTCACAACAGCACAAAGTGTTAACACTGGGACCACCGGTGAACCACGTCGCGTCAGAACCTATACAATAGCCCTGAAAAGTGCATCACCACTTGGGGCGTGTAGGTGTCTAAAACGAGGCTGGACGTGGGAGGGCTGCCAAAGCAGGCTCCCCTCTCCCCTGACCAGTGGGTTCTGCCAGATGCCGGCTTCTCCACTACCAACAGTCAGGGCAGCACTTCTCAGGTGTGGCTGGATGTCAGAATCCCCCCGGGGAGCTTCTGGCAACACGTGGGTTTGAATCCAGCTCTGCCAATTACTAACTTTGTAACCTTAACCTCCTCATGTTACCTCTCTGAACCTGCTTTACCTGCAAAATGGAAATAATATCATTCATCTCAGAGGGCCAGGGTTAGGTAAAATAATGCAGCTGAAGCATAGCACAGTGCTAGGACGTGATGGGCACGCCATAAACTTCAGCCATGGTGGGAGAGTTGAAGCCGGCTCCCACAAACATGGCCCGATCCTTCAGCTGTTCTTTATGTGACAGCCTCCGTCCCTACCCCAAGGCCACTCTCCCCTCTAGACACTACAGTTTGCCGCAGGCCTCTTCCAGTGGGTCCAGATCCATAAGGATGTCAGGGCGGGAGGGAGAGGTGCACTCACCTTCCGTCATCCACGTCAGCCCCACCGGCCAGCTGGGCCCCTGCAGTCTTGTTGACCTCCATCGTGCCCACGCTGCCCAGGCTCGAGGGCTCTTTTCTCCGCAGGAAGTCATTAACTTTGGCCCCCATGGCTTTGCCCAGGTTCTTGAGGTGCTGGCTGCTGCCCACCCAGAGTCCAGGCCCTCCGGGCTCCACAGACCCCAGGGCGGCAGAGCTGGGGGCCGCAGGCCTGGACACGTGGGGGAAGGAGCGGCTTGACTGGAGCTTTGGAGTGAGGGCTGTGTTCAAGTTCTCAAACATGCCGTGGTCGACTACAAACAAAGAGGGAAAGACAGAGAGCTGGTGAGGGGAGGGGAGGGGAGGGGAGGGGGGCCTTCGACCCCATCACTTTTGAGCTTCTCCTTATACCATACCCACAACTTGTAAGTTCATGAGGCTTTGGAAATAGTCAAGAGAGAGGCAGCAAAGACACTCTTGAACCTTCCGAGCCAGTTGTTTTGATGGGACGTGGGACCAGAAATTCTAGTTCTGCCTCACCCAGGTTAATCAGTGATGAACTCTAGCCACAGAAAAGCTAACTTATCCCTTTAAACATGCCTCCTTGACTCACGGCTTAACCCCTTACCTTGGGGTCACCAGGCCCTTTGAAGTAAAGACAAACAAGGATGAAGCAATGAGATGTGACATTTTTACACTGCCATGAGCACATGTGGAGCTCTCTGACTCAGGCGCTGGGGTAGAAGCTGGTGGAGGGATGGCAAGTATGGAAGCTCCCTGCTAAAAAGCCACATGTGTAGCATGTTTTCTCCATGAAAAATGCTCACTTCTCTTGGGGGTGGAACTTGGGAGAATGGGACAGCTGCATGCAGAGAGATGCTAAGTGGTGGTTCAGAACCAGTTCACGCCAAATGGACAAGCACTTGGTGCCAAGGAAGCAGGAGGAAGCTGACAAACGCCAGCTCACTTAATCCTCACAAGCTAGTAAGGTGGGGCATGGTAAGATTTCTCTTTGTAGAGGAAGAAGATGGGGCTCAGAGTAATGAACTGCTGGGCCCGAGGTCACAGCCCAATTACTGGCACGGTGGGAACTAGAACCCACGTTTTCTCACCTAAAGCTCAGGGCTCTTGCCACTACTTTTCCTGCCTTGCATGGAATAACTGCCTAAATATGCCTCATGCACAGTCTGCCTCTCAGGGATCTCTGTTCGGCTGGAAAAATTAACTCAAAGGGCTGGGAGGAGACCCACTGGGTTGTAAACACTTGCAGGGCAGAAGCCATGTCTCACTCATCTTTGTGTCTTTAACAGCTAGCCTGGGTGTGGCACACAGTAGGTGCTTAATAAATATCCCGAAATGCCAAACCCATTTTCAGATAGAGAATCGTGGAGACCAAGACCACAGTAGCTCCGAGGTCTGTAGTTGGAATGGCTAGAGCTCAGGGCTCTAAGCCACACTGTCCACACACTTGCACAGAGGCAGCCTCTCCCCACTAGGAAATCCAGCTCAGGCCTCAGTGCAGCCAGACCCACTCTGGGGCCTTGGAAGCAGGCTTGAGGTTGCTGTCCTTACCACCTATTCCAGATATTTTGTCAGTCTCAGAGGAGGAGAGCGATTTGGTCATAGGCCCTGCTCCTTGTCAAGACCTCTGCTAAGTGCCTACTCTTGCTGAGCCTTCCTAAGAGTAACGGAGGTTAGGGTATGTTTTTTTCCATTGAACTTTTGCATAAAGCAGTTCTCTGCCCTGCGCTGCTGAGTCCTGGGCACTGGGGAGCATTTCTCTTTACTGTGATTTTATGCAGAGACATCCCTTCTGAGCCAACTACCTCAATAAGCCATATGCTAAGGGTCTTCGGGCAGCAGGAGGATGCTGTGGGAGGAGTGGAGATCTCCCCCTGTGATGAACCCCACAGTCTTCACCTCTGTAACTGCCCTTAACCCACGTGCGAGAAAAGCACCACTGCAGGGGACATTCCGGGAGCTCAATTAGAGCATCCCTGGGACACGGGGCACAGAGCTGACTGGTTCAGGCTGGCTGGGTTCCAGATGTAGACCCACCACACTAGCAGGAGATCCCGGCCCATCCCACAACAGGGGTATCAACTCTTGAGTCTTCTCCTGAGAGTATAAATCTTGCCATGTCATCCACTTTTGCATAATTTACCTATCATGTCCCATATCCTTCTAATTTTTCTTTAATCGTGAACTCTGCAAACTAGCAGAGAAGGCTTTGGAAACTAAAGCATTTAATGACTTCCCCCCAAACCAGAAAGTATTGGGGCCACCATGAAACTAGAGCAAATGTTCAAGAGATATATGCCAGGGAAGAAGGCCAATCCCCACCACTTTTGGGCTCACATAGTTCTGTGGCTGCTTCCTTACTGGTTTAATGTGAATTTTCAGAGCAGACACATTCATTTCTAAAAGTGTAAGCACCAAAAACACCTGGCAAAGTGACTTGTAAATTGTGAGCCCCTTTGATTATAATTATTGAAGAAACACATTCTAAGAAACATAAATAACTTTTGGATTAAGCACCATTTTAGATTTCCTGTACTTCTTGTTTCTCTACCCTTCAGGATGTATACACTGAATTCTTAAGGAATTTAAAGATAGCTCATCATATACTCTCTTCATAATTCTCTTAAGTCTTCTGGTAAATACATCTTGTCTTTAATAATAAAATAAGTCCCTTGATGGGAAGAAGCATCTTAAGTGACATTTTTTGTCTATAATGCTCAGCATAGGGCCTTGCACAACAGTAGGCATTTAATAAATTAATTGAATTGGCTTTTGATATGAATACTTAAAACTGACTGCATTATGGGCTAACATCGTAGAGAAGCTGTTCCCCAAGCCTTCTTCCATTTACAAAAGACACTGAAAACCCCCTCCTCCGGGAGCGGTCCACAGGGGCTCTTGAGGTCAGGCCGGGGCTCCCTTCATCTTCACATCTGAGGGATGGGCAGCGAGCCCCTTTCCTGCTGAAGGCACCAAGGACCCCACACACTGTCAGGACGGGAGGCTTGGTGGTTCAGAAAATAATGGTGATGGCAGAAAGAAAGGTGACTGGATCCCAACCAGGTGGCCCTCCTAACAGCACCCCCCAGCATGCACATAGCCAAGCAGAGGGGAGCATCTGGGGCCAAAGTCATCCAAAAGAAAGACAGTATCTTACCTGTCCGAGAAAGGGGCTCGGAAAGCAGGCAGGAAACAAACGAGAGAGAGAGACACATTTTATGTAGTGACCGACCACTATGGGAGTGTTACCTCCCGTCTGGGTCACCAGCAACAGCACACCAAGAGGATATAGCATGCAAGACAGGGGTCCTTCTATGAGGAGTGTAACAGACCTGGATGACCAGGTTCCCATATGCTTTTTAATAAACCAAAACAGAGCCGTACTTTAAAAATTCTACAAACAGGTGCTGATGCAGCCTCCTGTATTTCCCCCAATATTTTTTTTTTTTTTTTTTTTTTGTGGTATGTGGGCCTCTCACTGTTGTGGCCTCTCCCGTTGCGGAGCACAGGCTCCGGACGCGCAGGCTCAGCGGCCATGGCTCACGGGCCCAGCCACTCCGCGGCATGTGGGTTCTTCCCAGACCGGGACACAAACCCGTGTCCCCTGTATCAGCAGGCGGACTCTCAACCACTGCGCCGCCAGGGAAGCCCTCCCCCAATATTTTGAGGCCCCTTTACATTAAGTATATCTGAAGTTCCTAGCTGGTAGTGGGAGGAATGGAATGGGGCCTCCAACATGTGAATCCCTAGATTTTAGACCAGAAAGATGTTCATTCATCCACTCCAACCATCTAAATTAACAACATGGGAAAAGCAGGTGGCAGAGAGGTCTGCCTAATACTGCACAGGGAGGTGACGGCAGAGCAGGGGTTAGAACTCACATAGGCTGACTCCCAGACCCATGATCTTTCTCTACACCATGACAGCCAAGTGAAACTGCCAATACTCTCAAAGTTGCCAAGGTACGTGGTGTCAATTCACATCCTAACACATTCTAACGTTCCAAACCAGGCTATGAAGGAGGTACATGAGATCTCATTCTCTACACGGTCTGGCAAATGTTTAAGTACTGTGAATAAACACGGACAGGAAGACAACTCTGGAATCTCATATGCAAATGCGAACTCACACTTGCTTCACACACTGCGAGGGGAGCCCACTGCTGATTACGGGCTGGGCCAGACCTTTCCCGCCCAGCACAAACATACCCACCTTTAGATCTAAAGCCCTGTATGCATCTAATCATGATGATCTAGAATGGGGCACCTTCAAGCTCATCTTTCAACCCTCTAGCAGGCTGGCCAGGTTGTTACATGACAAAAGTGAAGCAAAGAGAAGAGGCTACCTTGCCACTCTGAGTACATAGCCTTACTACTAAATTGCTTTAATGAGAAAAATGGTGTTGAGTAAGCCACCCATTTATGTTTTAGGCATTTGCTAAAAACAGACAGCACCAACCATTTAAAACAGTATTTGGTCCCTATTCTTAGGACGTACATATTGAAGTATTTAGGCACAAAGGGACATTATGTTTGTAATTTACCTTCAAATATCTCAGAAAAAAAAATGTATACACACAGAGGCAGAGAGGGAGGGAGGGAATTGATAAGGCAAATGGAGTAAAATGTTAACAATAGGAAAATCTAGATACAGGGTACATGGATGTTCTCTGTACAAATTTTATTTTTGCAGCTTTTTATAAGTTTGAAATTATTTCCAAAGAAAAATGTAAAAAATATACCCCAAACCAAAAAAACAGAAACTAAGGTAAAACAACAAAAACATCTGGTGACAGAGGTTAGACAGATGAAAAAAGCAAAGAGGTCATTAAGAGAGGACAGCGGATCCCAGAGCTGGGGGTGGTGACAGCAATGACATGGAAAAGGGAGACTAAAGAACAGAGGGGGTGCATAAATGTCCATGCCACTCACAGGGAGATCAGCTCAGTGCTTTGTGACCACCTAGAGGGGTGGGATAGGGAGGGTGGGAGGGAGGGAGACGCAAGAGGGAAGAGATATGAGAACATAGGTATATGTATAACTGATTCACTTTGTTATAAAGCAGAAACTAACACACCCTTGTAAAGCAATTATACTCCAATAAAGATGTAAAAAAAAAAAAAAAAAGAACAGAAGGGGCGAATAGACAACATCGCTATCAGGTCTCTACTACATTCCTCCCTCTCTCTGGGTATCCCCAGTCAAGACAGGCCATGGAAGAATGACAAGTGAAAAAAATCTTTAAAAATTTTTTAACTTGCTTGCTACAGACCCCATCCATCTTTGAGAGGAATAACCTCGCTGGCAAGTAGAATCATGTGGCCTTATTGTGATGTCACTGACATCAGAATGTTTATTGTCTGGACAACTCAAGCAGCCTCTTGGGAGCAGGTGTGCGTGACCTCCACACACTTCAGTAGTCAGAATATGGAGAACTTCTCACTCTTCAGCATTTCTGGACCTCGAATCTCTTCCTCTGCTATGGGCACTTTTCCTGATATCACGTCCTCATGTGCTACCTGCTTGCCAGGTAAACTCTCGTGCCACTAGGGCCACAAAAATCTGGTTTTCTGAAGCTTGTAATTGAGTACTCTACCAGATCATGTTACACGACCACGATTTAGTGAGAAAGTCAAATTACACATGGGAAGAAAATAATTTTTCAAAATGCTGCATACATGGTAAGTAGTTCCTGCTATTTATTCATTTCTTGCAAGGGAAGGATGGGGGAAACATTTGTTATCAGGCTTTTTTCCCCCTCTGAATCTGCATGAACTTTCAAAGTGACAGTCTGTCTAAGTAAGGAGGATGTACTACTTTCAGCCCTATTTTGACAAGCTGGAGAAGATCTAGACTTATCCATCCATCAGAAGGAACCTAAGGTGGGGGGTAACTGATGAGCCTATCATGGAATAAAATTGAATGTTCGGAGGACTTGCTATTCAAAGCATGGTCCATGGACGTGCAACATCAGCATCACCTGGGAGCTTTTTAGAAAAAGGCAGAATCTCAGGCCCTACCTCAGACCTGCTGAATCAGAATCTGCATTTTTAACAAGATCTCCAGGTGATTCCCATGCACATTAAAGTTTGAGAAGTGCTGTTCTGTGAAGTGGTTCTCCTAAGCATCCAATTGCCTATACACAGGACATCTGTATCCATCTGTTTCCCAAACTGAGCACAGCTACTGCTCTGTGATTTGAGGCGAGCCAGCTTCTTAATTCAAGCATTAGCAACCATCAGGCAGCTGGGGTCCACCTGAACACTCTCTGGCTGTGGGTGGGAGGCGTTTTAATTGGAGAAACGAGCTTCTCGTCCTCAAAGGGATCTTGTAACATAGCTACGCGGTCCGCGACCAGACTCCCTCCTCTGGGCCCTCCAGGGACCCAAAGGCTGCAATGCAGAGTGCACACACACACAAACACACACACACAAACACACACACATACACACACACGCACGCACGCACGCCAGGCAGAAACCTGTCATCTGGTCCACATCTTATATTCTTCTTTGGAGAGGACCTTTCCAGGGTCTCAATGAAACCAGCATCCCATTTGGAATTCCCCAGGAGGTCATCCAGAATAGCTCTGCCTATGTGCATGCCACAAAGGTCATTGTTTTGCTTCAGTTTTGTAGTGCCTTAAAGCACCAAGGTTGAACCTCTAGGTATGTCTCGGGGGGAGGGGTCCCAACAAGAGGACGCCCAACCTTGCTCAGCTCACCAGAGTGTTTCCTCTGTAACCCAGGCACTGCAAAGACGGTGTTTCCCACTAAGGCGTCCAGCCCAGCTCAGGCCCCGCTACCCCAGTACCAAAGCAGAGCTCTCCGTCATGGGGTGCACAACACAGTGCTCTCACCAGGTGAGGCCTTCTCTGACTCAGGCGGGCACATGTGAGAAGCTGGGGGAACAGGGGCTGCTCCCCTAAGGGTAGGGTGCCTGTGTGTGGGATTGCCGCGTGCTGCCTTTCCCCCCTGCAGTCTCTTGTCCGATGCTTCCTCTAGCAGAGACCTGCAGGTCTTCTCCTCTCCTGTCTCTCAGGCTGATGGAGAACAGCACTTTCTGCCTGACTGGGCTGTTGCAGGCAGACAGTGAGGCTGGAGAAACGGCCACAACCAGTGGTGGTAGAAAGAGGGGCTCTAGAGGCCAGAGGTCTGGCTGTCTGCTGAGCCACCTGTGTCTATCCTCAGAGGAGGCAGAGGAAAGGTGTCTGCAGGGAGGGATGCACCTGACACATGCCAAGGCTTAGTTAGTCATTGCAAGGGGAGTCTCTACCCAGAGATCAAACTGCTTTTCTCTGGACAGCAGGAAGGCAGGCCTTAGACTGCTCTCCCCACCCCATCCTCTGCCTGCTCTCAGAACTGCACTCAAGGAAGGGCAGAGGTAACCTGAGGTCCTGCCTGACCACCTGCCTTCTTGCCCTTCTGCTTCTCCACCCGGCCTCCAGCCAACCCAGGCCTCACTGCTCCCTGCCTGGCTCGAGGCTCAGAACCAGCCCTTTCCTTTGCAGACTGCATCTTGGGGGACCCCCCAAACGGAGAGCAGCTGAGGTGGAATTGCACCATCTACCGGCCCTGGTTCTCCCCTTACAGCTACTTTGTACGCAAGGGCAGAGAGAGCCACCTGGAGACCTACAGCTTCCCAGAGGTGCAGTGGGACGAGGGCAGGAGGGACAACTGCCTCCCAGAGGACACGGCTGACAGCATCTGCTCGTCCTCTTCCTCCCCAGAGAACACCTGCCCCCGAGAGGCCACCAAGAAATCCAGGCACAGCCTGGATTCCATAGACCACATCACATCCCAGGACATCCTAATGGCCTCCAAGGGGCACCCGGCCCAGCAGAACGGCTACAAGTGTGTGGCCTGCTGCCGTATGTACCCGACGATGCACTCCCTCAAGAGCCACATCAAGTGGGGCTTCAAGGAGGGCTTTAGCTGCAAGGTGTACTATCGCAAGCTCAAAACCCTCTGGGGCAAGGAGCAGAAGGCCCGGCCGGGAGACAGGCTTTCCTCAGGCAGCTGCCAGGCCTTCAAGTAGGCCTGCTGGGTGGCGACACCTGTCTTATTAGCGGACAACGCTTCAGGTGAACAGGGGATGATGCCTATTTATGTCTCTACAGAGAGGCCAATAAACCAAAGTTAGTGACAGCCTTCTGTCAAGTCTGAGGTCACCCTGTACCACCTGTCCTTCTCAGTCCTTGGTCCCCATCCCATTCCCCTTCTGCTACCAGTTGCCTAGCAACACCAGGCCCATCTCCCTGCCTCTCTCTTTTTTTTTTTTTTGAAAGACAATACCCAAAGTTTGAGACTATTTTCTAAAATGGTGGTTTTCAAAGTGAGGTGCTCAGACCAGCAGTGTGAGCATCCCCAGGGAATTTGTTAGAAATGAAATTCTCAGACCTACTGAATCAGAAACTCTGGGGGGTGGGCCCCTCAATCTGTGCTCTAATTGTCCTCCAGGTGATTCAGATGCAGCTCAAGTATGAGAACCACTGCTCTAAGACCCCGGCCTTCCTGTTGGTCCCTCTGTGATTGGTCCTTGCCCTGCACCGTGGGAGAACTCACACTGAGGGAGAGGGGTTGAATGCCCTTTTCAGGTTTGGAATGCCCTTTCCAAACCAGCAGAATCTCTGCACAGTTTGAAAGCTTCTTAGGTGTTAGATCTTCTGAGGGGTGGAACGGGGAGGACAACATGCCCCACGCATAAGGCAGAAAAGAGGCAAATAGGGCTGGGGCCCATTCCCACCCCATGTACCATGATCCTTCATTTGGAAGGGACATCTCTGGCTGAAGCAGAACAGATCATTTTTGACCCAGGGGGCATCTTTACATGGCTCTGTTAAGTCATGTCTAAAAAGCCTGGTAAACATGTGAAAACACTGCTTCCTAGTACCAAGAAATGTCCCAGCAGATGGCCCTGACCCTTATTCCATTTCTGAGCAAACCTCATAGCCAACTCTGACCCAGAAAAGTGGATGAGCATCGAGGGTGCAGCAAGGACATCAGTTTTGCCCATTATGTGGTTAAAGAAAAAAGAGCTTATGTTTGATGGTCTTATTTTTAGGCCTTATTTACCTCTCATTTCATCTCCCTAATGACTCAGTGGGCCCTTCACTGCAAGGGGGCATTTCCTTTCAGGGACCCTGGCACCAACCCTCCCCTTGTGTCTGCTTCCCCACTGCTTGGCCAATGGGTTGGGGTGGAGGATCTCCCCTTACCCTTCCAGTGGTCACATAGTTAAGTCTTCCGAAGCCCCACTTTATAGTTTCGCCGAGCTGCTTCTGCTTATCACTGTTCTGCTAAAATATCATTGGTGGGGGCTTCCCTGGTGGCGCAGTGGTTGAGAGTCCGCCTGCCGATGCAGGGGACACGGGTTTGTGCCCCGGTCCGGGAAGATCCCACATGCCGCGGAGCGGCTGGGCCCGTGAGCCATGGCCACTGAGCCTGCGCGTCCGGAGCCTGTGTTCCATAACGGGGGAGGCCACAATGGTGAGAGGCCCGCATACCGCAAAAAAAAAAAAAAAAAAAATCATTGGTGGTTCTTTTGTGAGAGACAGGCTGGCTCACACCCCCATCACACACCAGTCCCTTGCTGTGAGACCACTCCCAGTCCTGCACCCAGTCCCCCACTCCTCACCTCACTCTTTCCCTCATCCTCCACCCACTAAGTCAGAGTCCCAGAGTCTACTTGATTTGCAGGCTACAACTGGCCTGGGAGCCAGGACATGCAGGGTCCCACCCACTCACTGAGGGGCAGGGTGGTCTGCAGGCAGCCCTGATATTATGCCATTGCTTCCAGGGCCCGGTTCCTGGAGGGAGCAAATGAGTGACTCTGGCGAGTCTTTAGTCCTCACTCTGACCTCCTGCTTTCCTAAATGGAAAGGTCACCGGAGCCCCCGGAGGCTTCTCCTTACAGACGCTGCTGTGCACGTGTGTCCCCTTGACAGGGCTCCTGAGGGAGTACAAGGAGGGGGACACGGAGTGGACTTGAGGAGTCCGGTCACAGTCTCAGCATGGTCTGTGGCAGGACCAGGCGCGGAATCACTCCTCATCTGGTCTCTCTCCCTGTGCCCAGCCCTCACTCCCTCCTCCAGGGCATCCACATCATGGGCACAGAGCACAGCTTAAAAAAAAAAAAAAGAGAGAGAGAGAGAAAGCCATCCAAAGGCCAGGGACCGAGCCCAAGGGCCACAGCACATGCTAATCATGGCCTGGCAGGTGCGAGAATTTAGCATTTGCTCCCTAAGGACAGGGTACTTTCCACCTTTCACATTTAACGTAGGGTCATTATGACCCCAGTAGCTTTCTCAGTACAGAGTTCTGAATAGTTTCCACACAGCAGAAAATGCACGCAGAACACAACTGCACCCAGCAGCACAAACACCCCCCCCAGTTAATTAGGGGGTAAACTGTATTGTGCCCTGGGCCACTGCCAGGCATTCTGCTGGGTGCTTCTAAAATACAATCTCATCTACTCTTCATTACAGCCTTATGTGGTGTGTTGTATTCCCATTTTACAGATAAGAAAATAAGGCTTAGTTCAGTTCACTCAGCCAGAAAAGGGCAGAGGATATGTGACTGTGGTTGATCTGACCCTCCAACTTTCCTTCAGGCCTGGCCTACCAAAGTATCAGGTTTAACAAAACCTCTGCCTTCAAAATGGCTATGCATTCCAGTCAGGGGAGCCTGGTTTTCACGATGTGGGTTTTGCGAGATCCTGCAGCTCCATATTTCTCTAACATCCCCCCTCTCTGCCAGCATCCCTCCTCTCCTTTCATTTCTACTCCCTGCAGGAAAGCCCACATCTCAATGAGTCAGGACTCCTCTGCTGAGCTGTGTTCCAGCGACACCATAATCCTTCTAGGCAGGTGTGGGAAGAAGTCTGCCTCCAGTATGGACATTCCTGGAATGGACCCATTCAGAAACCTACCAACTACATATTTCAGACATTTAGTCAGGGAGTCAGTGAAATTTTATAATCTTGATGATCTTAATTATATCTGAAAATATCTATGATGTACTTTTTCAAGCACTCAAAACTTGCTGCTGCCGCCCATATAGTCCAGTGATGTCTGGGGTTTGGGAGAGTCCAAAAAAAAAAACGGGTATAGCCTAGGCATTACTGACATTTTGGGCTGGATAATTCTTTGTGGTGGGGCTGTTCTGTTCACTGTAGAATATTTAGCAACATCCCTGGCTTCCAACCACTATGTTCAATAGCCCCCTTCCGAGCTGTGACAACCAAAAACGTCTCTGGACGTCACAAAACATCCATCCCTTGGGGGAGCGAAATCGCCCTTGGATAAGAACCGTTGGTACAGCCCGATCCTGCAAGGCTGGTCTGAATAAACTGCCACTGAAGGCACCACCTTCCCCTGCTCCTTGAAGGAACACACGAGTTCTCTCTAAGCACCACACACGCTTGGGAATCGTGCGTCACAGAGCTGATGCCACCGGGCTTGGGAAGTTGGGAGGCAGGTGGGGGAAGGAGCAGGTAGAATAGAAAAGGCAAGAAAAGACAATGGAAAAGCTTTTAGAAACAAGAAAGGTTTATTTAGCAAAAGCCACTAGACTAGTGACAACATCCAGGGAGTAAGTGCACTTACATGAACAGAATCTTTTCCCAGAGAGTTGATCCAACAGAGTTAATGCTACACAGTTTTAGGAAGTAGAGGGCTCAGGGGGAGGGGGCAAAGTGGGAGAAAGCAGTCAGGCAAAGAGAACATAAAAGGAATACAACCCCTAAATGAGAGTTGAGAGAAGTGAGGCTATGAAGAGGCTTTATAGACAGCATTGGTATAAGCAGGAATATGATTTTCAGTCCCAATATACAGTCCATCCTGTGCAGAGTTCTTTCCTGGCTCTGCAACTGTGGGAGCCTTGTGTACCCAAGAGTCTGCTGGCACCCAGGAAAGGCTGGGGCAGGTACAGTAAGGGAGGCGCCCCTGGTGTCCACTTGGCCTCCATACAGGGCAGAGGAAAAGGATGAAAAAGAGGGCGGCAGGAGTTGAGTTAGCAGAGCAAGAAGCAAGGAGACAGGAGGACAGGGTGACATTGCTCGGAGATCAGGTCTGCAACATTCCCTTTCCTGCCCAGTGGCTGGTGACCCTTCAAGGCCCCTAGATCTGTCCTTTGTCTCCTTCACCTCCAACACACCTAGTGTGCACTGGTGTGGGTCACACTGAGGAGGATGCCAACACACAAACCAGTGCTCCAGGGAGGGCCTGAACTGGGGAAAGAATGGGGCCGAGGTGGGTGGAAACCACTGTGGGGCACCCCGAGGGCAAGGGTCTTAAATGGGTCCCAAGTCAGTGGTACATAGAACTAGTCTCTCCAATTCTTCAATCTGTCCACCGTCTCCTTTCTTCCTTCCCTTGGCAAGGTTTTCAAGACCCTTTTAGAAACTATCCCCCCCACCCACTCTTCTCCCCAACCCAAAGAAGCCTTCTCCTACCACATTCCACACACCTAATCCACTGGCCTCTGGCTTTGTCCTCAGCCCCTGCTTGCAGGCAGTGGGCCTGGAGAAGCCAGACCTTCCATTCCCCTGAACACCCCAAATTCTAATGAGCTAAGAGGTCCCACACTCAAGGAAGCCCGGGTAGGATTTTGTAAGCTAGCTAGAGAGGCTCAGCCAAACCAGACTCCTAACCTCTCTCCTTTGATTTCATGGTTCTTCCTTCCCTTGTGTATCTGGACCTACTACCAATGATTAATTAGAAAGCATAACAAAAACAGGACCACCTCTCTCCAACCAAATGCACATTAGGAAAGAACACAAATCTACTGTTGATTCAAACACCCTGGAGATTCCCATTCTCTTCTCTCTGGTCACTTCTCACAAGCCTATGCACACATATACACCTTCCTTCACATGTGTGTGTCAATGCCAGCACACGTGTACACACATGCACACACACACACACCCGTCCCATTCCACTGACACCCTCATGCACCAAGGAAGGCTAACACAAAGCTACATTTACTTCCTTAATTTGGACTTTCTGGTCTAGAAGAAATCCAACTGTAGCTATAAGAAAAGATCTGCACTTCCATTTCTGTATTTTATAAAGCCAAGTTAGGCTTGAAGAACTCAGTTTTGCAACCACATCCTTACCGATTGATCCCCAAATAATACTGCAGTCTGGGTCTGTGGTTTGCTGTCCAAGATAAAGACTTATTTCCCCAACACTTGGCACTAGCATATCTCAGCTCTCTCTTTAGGCACCTTTAAATCTGTTAACAGCCACTTAGGGCCTTATTGGAACCAAGGACAAGTAAGCTAGCCCTCCCTGCCCCAATCAGCTCACTGTACCAGGTGGTAATCTCTAGGCCTAAATGGTAAAAGAGAATTGCACCTGGCACTTTTTACAGGTGTGCTCGAGGCATGCACCCACAGGGAGACAGGTCAAGGGCAAAGTGACTATCGTCTCTGACTTAAGTGGCAGTGATTCTGAAGAGTGGACTTGAGCGGTCTCAGCTACCAGTCTATGTTTGCTTTTTTTTTTGCAGTAAAAACTGACCACTACTGCCCAGTGCAAGGGACAGGTTGAGAGGTAAGGCAGGGGGCTCCAGATCTCTGAGGCTTTTATAGAGGCAAGAGTGCTACAAAAGCTTCGGCTGGCACAGCCCCTGAGGCAGGACACAGGGGAGAGAGGGCAGCTTTCCAGCCTCCACGTGGATGAGCTGGACTTGCAGGCAGGAGGTGGGCAGGGCATCCGCATTGAGGAATCAGACCTAAGTGATCTGGGGCAGGCAAGAGGTTGTCCTCCCCACGGGCTTTCACGGCAATGACAGTAAACTCCCAGTCTCCCTCAGTAACAACACCTGAAGCCCACCTAGAGAAAATGATTGGATCCAATTCATCTGAAAGCTTGTCCCCGCAATGTGATACATCCCAATTCCACGTTCACACTGAAAGGACTATCCTGTCTTTCAGCCTAGAGCGTTCGACCTCTACAATCTTTGCAAAGGCCTAGAGAAGGAATTCCTCCCACGAAGGTCAGGGGAGAGTTAGGCAACTGGTAGCATCCTGATATCCAAACACAAAGTACCTGAGAAGGTACCGATGGCTTCCCTTTATAGTCGGGACCACAGAAGTGGGGGGGGGGGTTGCGAGGGGGCATCACACGACAGAGCAGGGGAGCCTGATGATGCAGCGGGCAGGGAGCAGGTCCTTCAGCAGCCTGGTGGTCCTCAAGAGGGACCCTCTCCCAAGCCATGGGCTCTGAGAGGCCCCTTGCCCAACCACCGCCCACCCAGGAGTCACAAGCAGGAGGGAGGACCTGATTCACTTCTGGGAATCCAATGTCTTCCCCACTTGACCCTCCAAAGCGAAACGCTAATCCTTTTCTGAAACTGTAAACGCTTCGGGGCCCCTGGGAATCCTCAGCAGTGCGCATGCGCCGGCAGCCCCTACCCGGGCAGCAACCAGACTTGGCCCTCCACACCTCGGCCACGGCCTCCGCCTGCTAGCACCACGGCACCTACACGGCGATCTCATCGTCCAGGCTGTCGCCCAGCTCCTGCCTCTGCAGGACGTTCCGCAGGCGGGGCAACTCCTCCCGGGACCACGAGTCACGTTCCTCGCTCTCGTCCGTGTTGGATTCGTACTCCGACGCGATGCCTGACTCTCGGAACTTGATGAGCTCCAGGCTGCCCAGCAGCGGCTCACCCTGAGCAGGGGGCGGGGTGTCCTCGGGCGGGAGAAAGCGGAAGCACTCCAGCTTCACCAAGCAGTCGCGCCTACCTAAGGGGCTGCCCACTGGGTGGGCGAAGTCGGCCAAGCCCGCGCCCAGGGGCGGCGAGTGCAGGTCCTCTGGCTTCGGGGTCGTGGGGTCACAGAGCACGGGAAGAGCTCCAGAGCGGAAGGTGATCTCCAGCAAGCTATCCTGGGAGCCCACTGGAATGGGGGGGGGGGGAGAAGAGGGGGAGGGGGCGACATTAGCAAGGTGGTTGGTCTGGAAGCCACCGCTGGCCCACCCAGGTCCCTGGCCAGTTGAGCGAACCCTCACAGGGGCTCTTCAGCCCCTCCTTCCACCCCACACAGCGCAGACACGCCAGGCTGAAGGGGAGGAGCTCAGGGGAGGTGGTAAAGGCAGGGCAACGACAAACACATGATCAGCTGGTGAGGCCCTGGATACCTTGAATGGGGTGTGTGGTAGGAAAAAGCTACAAACTGAAGAGCTACCTTAAAAGCATGTAGTAACACTTGGTGCAACCTTGTAAACTGGCATTAATTAGAATACAACAGGGCCGTGATAAACAAAAATAAAAATCCAGAGAGGCTTTCAGAGTGGTGAAGTACAGTGGTTCCCCATCCATAACTTTTGGGCCACTTTAAAAACACAGAGTTATCAGCCCTGCCCCAGATCTACCAATGCAGAACCTCTGTGGGTTGGATCTGGGAATCTCCATTTTTTAAAAAGCTCACGGGATAGTTTGGGAGAACTACTGGTATAACAGGGAAAGCATTAGACCTGGGTTTGAATCTTGGCTCCACACTTTGCTAGTCCTGAAACTGTGGGCTGGTTACTTAACCTGAGTCCGTTTCCTCGTCTGTAAAATGGGCACACCACCACCTACCACTATAGGGATTAAATGAGATTATGTATATGATCAATGGATATTGGTCCACAGCCAGTGTACACTCAGAGCAGCAGACAACCCAGAGACAAGCTCAGGAGGAAGGCATGGAGACACACTGTCTTCTAGTACTTCTCAGTGCAGCCTGGGGGTGGCTGGGCGTAGAGGCAGGCATCTCAGGCTGGGAGCCAGGCAACCTCTGCCACTAACCAGCAGAGCTAGCTGGCCACAGTTACTCCTCTGCCTTGTCCATTAAATAGACGGACTGCTGCCAGCCTTTTCTATGCTGCCGAGTTGTGAAATAGTACAGGGAGAGTAAACTACTAAACAGTTCGATGTCTCCTGCAGAGCTCACAGAGAGCACGATTCACAACAGGTGTTCAGCGTGTTTCGACTGGAAAAGCCCTCTGAGAAAGAAACGGGCAGCCCTGCCTTACGTGTAAAGAGCCCGGGCCCCAATCGAGGAGAGGCTGGGTGAACATGTGGTCGTGACTCCCGGGGACTTTCAAGGTCAAGTCTGGGCACTGGGCTAGAAGGCAGCCAAGGCCCTCTCTGGCCCTGCCCTTTTGTAATTCCATGAAATGTACGGATGGGACAAACAGAGCTGCCTTTGTTTTCTGCTGGGATACTAGGTCAGGTCAGGGGTCCAATAAAGCACCACCAAAAAGCTTTAGGGAAGAGAACATGTGGTTCCAGAGCTTCCACATGGAGGTGAGGCTGGGCAGGGCCCTGGCTTACTGGCGTTCTGTCCCGACAGCTTCAGCTCCAGCTCCTGCACCTGTTTCACCAGCAGAGAGATGTGCTGAAGCATGTCCTTGTTCTGTAGCAGGAGCTGGTGCACGCGAGCCTGGGCCTCCAGCCGCGCCGCAGCCTCAGCAGCCAGCTGGTCCTTCAGCAAGTGAACCTGCAGGGGAGGAGGAGGCAGAGAAGACAGCGAGAAGACAGGACAGAGAGAAGAGAGGCACGTGAATGCAAATGCGAGTCACTGGTGGACGGCCAGGACCAGAGACACCTTCCAGGTTCAATTCAAGACAAAGAAGCCCTGCCCCGGGCAAAATGGGCACCCGGGTTTGCAATTCAGAGGAGAAGCCGAAAGAAGCTGCTCGCTGGATCTCTCTCTGTCCTGAGTGAGGGCCATGATGTGTCACTCATGTACAACTCAGAGCCCCACACCACGGGCCAAAGGTAGGAAAGAGTTGGGCCCCAGACCCTGCCCCCTGCTCCATCCCTGTCGGAACTCCTTTGACAGCTAACATATTACTGCTGTGTTGAGGCAGGTACGTTTTTCTTATCTTGTCTTTTAGAAAACGAAACCAAAAACTGATATACTGACCCACTAGCTAAGAACAGTGTCACAGTAAACCCCCTGCAATCTTCCCTCTCCCCTTCCTCGCATCCAAATACCATGAGAAATAGGAAGCCCTACACATGCCCTTTCTAAGTCAGTGAAATGGCTGTAATGGTCTGTGTTTCCACATCTGTGGGTGGGTGTCAGCTTCCTTCCCTGACCTTCCATTCCCTTTTTATTTCCCAGGGCGCCTGGGAGCATGCTTCATACCTGGCAAATGTCAAACGTTTGCTGACTGACTAATAACAGAGCCTCATCCAGCAACACCGGCAGGGCTGAGGTAAACAGCTTTACAGAGACGCCCTCTATGAGAAGAGGGGGACCCTCAACAGCTCTCGCCTTCTCTCTGTAGAGCACCTGGCAATGGCATACCCCGAATGCTCAGGGCCCAGTAGGGTCTGCTCTTCGGGTGCAATCTGGGTGTGGGGATACAATTCAGTGGGAGGAGAGGTGGGGTGATTCTGTCAGGACCCTGGTTTGAAGAAACTGAGTCACGAGACGATGACAATATTTACACATATGTGATTTTTCTGCTAAGAAGTGGATAGAGGGGTCTCTAGGAGGGTTTCTGAAGGTCCCTGAATAAGCAGAGCTGATGAATTTGGTGGCCTGGACCAAGGCAGCCTGTGGGAAAGAGGGTTTTCTTGAACCGAAAACATGGTGTGGATAAAGACACAGGGTCGGGGTGAGCAGGGTGGGAGAGCTGGAACCCGGAGCGGAGGAGAGAGAAGGAAGGAACTGGAAAAGCCAATTCTCTGGCTCGGACAACAAATGCTCTGGATTTCTGAAGAGCAATCTGCTCCAAAGAGATTCACGTTCTATCAGGGAGTAAAAGACCCTGTCCACCCCACCGTCTGGCCAAGCCTGACCCAGGGTCCTGCCAGCCGTGTCTGCCCTCCCAGCAGCCAGCACTCGGAGATCATACTGTTGGATGCAGTGGCTGCTTCCCCCGCTGCCCGGATTTAAGGACCTGATCCTGCAGTTGGCTCTGCTTCTAAGTGGGGCCACTAATGACATTAGTTGCCACTTTCCATTCGTGGCTCCCAAGGTGAGGCCGATCTTTCCCTCGGCGGGGAGGGGGGAAGGATGCCTAAGGAATCTAAAGTAAATCTGTCCTCCACCAGGTGCTGCTAAGGACAGAACTGATATTTTGGTCCAGAAATCAGCCTCATTTGTTGCCTCAGATAATCAAAAGAGAGATCTAGAGAAGGTTGAGAACAGAGAAAAGAGTGGCAATAATATTTCAATCTGGAATATCAGATGGTGGATGGCTATTAAGCCTCTATCTTCCTCGGAAACTGAGGCATGGAGGTAGTTCACCTGAGAGTTCCCAAGATCCTGTTGCTTCTGAGAAACAGGACAGTTGCTGTGGGAAGCCCACCCCCAGAAGGGCCCCCAGAGGAAAGGCCAACCTTAACCTTCTATCTGCAAGTAATGTAACTTACTCCAACTAAGAGTATCATTGAAAGGAATGTACCGAGCAGACAGAATTGTTAATTATTCATTTTCTATTTTCTTTGGAACAAAACAGAAACATTAGGCATAAATGTGGAACAAAACTTTCAATGCATGTAAACAGAGAAAGTGGAGAACCCTGCCTACCATGAACTGGCATCTCTGGAGGTTTCCCTGCACACACATGCTACAGACTCAGGCGCCTGAACCCTACATCTGAACATCCCAACAGAAGCTGGAACACTTGAGTCTGTTGGTTACTCCCTATGCAACTGCAGGTAACTCACTTCTACTTGGACCTCACTTTCTCCATCTTTCAACTGAGAGGGTTGGCTAGAGGCTCGGACAGTCTGTGATTTCACATCCAGGTGTATGTAGTGGTCAGTACCAGGGGCCATTCATTAAAGGCTCACTGAAGAACATCTCTAGATTTCCACTGGGAAGTCAGAGAATTAGGGCTGGGAACAAAAGAGGAATTCCCTCCTGCAGAAGCCAGGGAAAAAAAAAATGGAAGTTTCTTTTGCAGGTAACCATTCCAGTGGTGGAGGTACCATCAGTACATAAAAGACGACCCTGGCATCAAATGCTTTCATCACAAATCCACTGGCACTCAGCACCATGAAAAATGCTGTGTTTGAGTCCTCCTCGTGCCAGACTAAATGAGAATTTTAGCTTTGCAAACGTACTTATAACATTTCAGGCATTTTCAAACCCTGGGAATGAGAAAGCACACACGGCTGCCGCTGCCTAAACCCAGCGCTAAAGAGCCCTTCTGCTCCTGCAGCCGTCAAAACTGGCAGCAGGCATAAGGCTCCGACCTGTCGCTGCAGCAGTCTGCACACCACAGGAGAACCCAGACCAGGCCAAGCTGGGACAAAACAGCCAAGACTTCCTTTAAATTTGAGGCAATTTAATAGTCCCTGTGTTTTGTGTATGTGGGCCTGGCCCTGAAGCACCAAAATGAGGCAGCATTATTTTCAGCCTTGGCTTGGGCAGCCAGCTACAGCTGTGTGCTCGCTTCCTCCATGGCACCACAGGAGCAGATAATACCGCCTCTTCCCTACCAGGTGGGACTCATTTGTACTCAGCACACTCTTAAAGCATCAGACACCTTTCGCAAAGGTAGGCCATGTCAATTTCTGAAAAGGTAGGCGTTAGCTTGGCCTTTCCAGAGCTGTGTGGTCTTTGGCAATGACTTATTCTGGTCACACTCTAAGTCCGCGGGAGGGCCACGCCTGGAGGGCGGTGTCCGGTCCTGCATTCCTGCCGCAGCACTACAAGCGTTAAGTTCGACCCTGTGCCCTCCAGCTCCGTGCCGCTTCCCAAAACTCAGATACCCACCCTCAATCCACCCAGCAACACCAGACCACTGCCCACTGGCTCTCCAGCCTACTTGCCTGGACTCCAGCTCCTCCGCGAGAAGTGGGGGCAGGCCCAGGCTGAAGTTAGGGAGCGGCAGGCACATGGAAATGGCAGTGGAGAGAACCAGAGCGATTTGCCCACACACACACCGGACACACAAGCGGAGGCAGGCAGCGCTGTCTCAGCATGCACAAGGCAGGGACCTGGGCAGTGCACCCAGGGCGCTGGGGACTGGGGGAAGCCACAAGGCCAGATGCTAAATCTAGGGCCTCGGCGGGGTGTGGAGGGTTTTTAGCGCTGTTCCTCTAACTACGGCATACACAATTGCGAAGCATAAGTAACCAATCACTTGTCTCAGAACAAGTGCAAGTAGCAGCAGGTAGAGGAGAAATCTTTAAATAGCAATACTGAGCTGCAGTATAACATTCTCCCCATGAGCTAGGCCAGGAACTGGCAAACTGTGAAGGAGCCTGGCCCACTTAACCGTTGCCAGTCAGCCACAGCACCTGGATCAATTCTGGAACTATGTGGGCCCAGCCCGTGGCCATGCGGGCACCAGCTACATCCCAGCTTTGGTTCAAGGCTTGGCTATACTCTCATTCGCACCCTTGAACTTCTGGTCCATCTAAAAGCAGGAAGCTAGTGCAGCCAGGCAAGCCTCATGCTGGGTCGGGAAAGTGGTCCAAAGGGCTTGGGGTTCACTATTTACACACTGATATCTAATCTAGAAATGCTTAAGAGGCAGCTGAGCGACACCTTTGCCTGGATACCTTTAAGGCCAGGACAGGCCCTTTCTAGGCCAGCTCTGAGCCAATTTAGGGAGAGGCTGGGAGAGATCTTGAGGTCAGACCAAATCAGAATGCTGTGAAGGAGATCTAAGCCTAGTCCCAATGATAACAATAGAACCAGACTGGCCTGTGAGAATAAATGGGGGAGAGGGGCATAAATCATGCAACAAGGGACCCCAAGAGTGCACTTGTTTGCAAGAAACTGTCTTTATCCTTAGCTCTTCTCAGGAGCCACATAGGAGGACTTGGATGCCCCCAGAGCAAAGGAAAATATGTTCCCACTGAAGTGCTGAGATCACAGTATTACCCATTGGAATTCTGAGGACTGCTGGTAGTTTAATGAAGAAAGAAACCTTGCAGTTTGATGGCAGTAGAGTCTGACAGAACAAGTAAAAGCTGACCTCATACTGGACACTGTGCAGAGAAACCAAGTATGCCAGATTTGATATATTTTAAATGCATGAAAGATGTCAAGAAGACCTATCTATTAGTCCACCTATATATCTTATATCATTTATACCCAAAGATATGGAGACTAATAAAAAGCCCTTGGATCAAATGCTACAAAGAGACTGGGAGAGGAACACACAGAGAAACCTGTAGCTGAAGGCTGGTTTAGGACTGAATCGGTCTGGGGGACAGGGGAGCTGAAAGCCAGTTGAGAGGTTACAATAATACAGCTGCTTCGTTCCCGGGCAGCAAAGGAAGGTGCAAACTGAAGAGACTGCTTATGAAGAAGGCAGAGAAGGGCAGAGGAGTCTGCTCCAGAAGCTCTCTGAAGACCTCAAGGTACTGTCTGACCTGAAGATTTTAGAAGTCTACGACCCTACCCCAAGTCATTTCATCCATGTGGAATACTGATGCACTCTGGTGGCCTTTCAATCATGTCACTTCCTGAACTGAGACTCAACCAGGACACCACCAACTATAATCAACAGATTCCAAGTGCAGGAGAGGCTGAGGGTGTCCAGCCTGTGGAAGTGGCTGGAACTGAGAGAGGCTCATCAAGTGAACTGCAAGCACCATGCTCTTCCCCTCTCCTAGCTTCACTGTCTTCAAGGACAGAGGCAATTAAAATAGGGCCAGGGCAGTGATGTCTGCTTGAGACAGATGCTTGATTCTGGGCCAGAGAACCACTCTTAGGGTTTCATTCTGACTGTGGGAGACTTACAGGTCTTGTGGCTTTGCCGAGTACGTTGTTAACTGCCACAACACTCTTCTTCTTTTGCAGACTATACATTTGCAAATAGTTTCTCTTTAGTATTAAGCAGTGAGTTCACATTCAAATGCCTCTCGGATAATATTCATCATGAATATGCCTCAAGCCCATTCTTAGATAAATAATAACTGCTTGGCAATTGATATGCTGAAGGAGAAAAATATCACGGTTGGAGGATGGATTTATATTTAATGGGAAACTTTGGAAATGACATGAGTTGCTGAACGGCCCTGTGCTGCAGCACGCCGGCTTTCTGCTCCTGTCAGCCATCACACCTGGAGGAGGGGATTCTTGGGACAGCCACTCCGTTAGTAACTAGAGGGGATGAACTGTGTTATCTGACAGAGGGCAATGATTTTTCCCCCAAATATAAGAAGCCATTAATGACATTCCTCCTCTTTGTTGCTGTTTTGGGAACACCTGCGAATCCTCCTAGAATTAGCACACATCCTTTTGGGTTCATGGTCTGGATTTTTAAAAAGGTTCAAATCCCTTGGAAGCAGTGCCCTACTGATTTTACTCTCTTGAAACCTGGCTGCAAAAGGCACCCATGAGGCTGGGCCTCAGGCCCAGGTCAGGGTGAGACTGTTACAAAGAAGGTCTTTTCAAGACCCAAGTCATTGCATCATTTTGGTTAGGCTGCTGGATGCTTCCTCAAGGGGTATGTGTTGGAAAGGACGGCTCCGCCTGGGTGATTCACTCCACGCAAGGGTCATGAGAAGAGTAAGGAGAAGAAACGATGAGGATTGATAAGAGCTCCCTAGAGAAGTCTTCGTGTTCTCATTCAAGAACGCAGAAGGCCAGCCTGGTTGACCAGATGTAGAATGTCGATGCATAGAGCGGCCTTTCCCGATCTCTCAACAACTCTCCAAACCCTGAAGACCCCACCCTCCTCCTCACTGTCTTCATCTACCCACCCAGGTCCTCACCCTGGCTGACTCTTACCACAGGATTCAGCCTGTAAATGGTACAAATGACTGTGTCTTCACTATTCCCCGATTGCCCGTAGAGAAGATGAAGCTCGGACTCACAAGTTCCAAGGAAGATGTGGACTACCATGCCCTCCACAGAAAGCAAGCGAAAGGGATCCCTGCTAAAAGCAGCAGGGAAATCAGCTCACCCCTCCTTTATAAAGCAGCAGCAGCACAACACGTCTTCAGGGCTCAAACAGCACTTGGCTCCTGAAATCTAAGCCAAGTCTTCTCATTATGGCTCAAATACTATGCCTAAGTTCCTGTAAGTTAAATCCCAATATAATGAACTCCAGGCCAGTATGGTATCAAATTCTGCTTGGAGAAATCTTGAAAAAAAAAAAAATCCTTCCTGGAATGTGTAGGTGACTAACAGAGGCATGGAAACCCCTATGGACAAGGTTTCCAGGGTGGTAGCTTCTGCAAGGGTGTTTGGGACAAATTCATACTTTCAACTCTTTTAAGAGTGGTATCACAAAGTCACATCTGTCCTGACTCCAGAGGCGTCCCATCCCACCCCAAACACCAGCAAATGAAGGTAGGAAAGGAAGGGTGAAATTATGTGCATCTTGTTCCTTAGTAAGTTCAAATCATTATCCAACAACATCCAGCCAAGCCAGCCAAG
Source organism: Mesoplodon mirus (assembly GCF_964341445.2). NCBI lineage: Eukaryota > Metazoa > Chordata > Mammalia > Artiodactyla > Ziphiidae > Mesoplodon > Mesoplodon mirus. The sequence continues at coordinate 125,374,864 of NC_138978.1, read as the reverse complement.
CCCAACTCAGAGCAGGGGGTACACGGGAAGCCAAGACGCTTCTTCCCATTTCAACCGTGTCCCCCATCTCTCCCCTCCCTGCCGCCCCCATTCCTCAACAAGCAACGACCCAACAGCGGGAGCCATCCCTCATAGCTCGCTAGGTTGTAAACCTGCCCTGTGCCCCTCGCTAAGGAAGGCGCGTCAAGCCCATGAGAGTGGAGCCTGCGAAGTAGGGAGGAGGCTGAGGAGAACCTGGGCCACAGCCACTTGTGTCTGTTGCTGCTGCTGCTGGAGGAGCTGCTGGAGGAGCTGCATCTGGTGCTGGGTGGACAGCGGCGTGCCCGTGCCCAAGCCCGAGGGCTTCGAGGAAGAAGAGGGAAGGAGCATCCTGGGCGAGGCTGTCAGCATGGGCTCCTGGGGGCGGGGTGAGACCTGGCGGAGAAGAGGAAACACGGCGTGACCCTGGGCAGGCGCCACCTTTAGGGGCCTCACTCTGCCTTTAATACATACAGCATGTAGGAGGGTGGGGTGAAATGGCCCGCTTTTAACCAAGAGCTGGAAAGGCTACGTCTTCAGTGGAAATGTGGACAGACCCCCACAGAGGAGATGATGATCTGACAGCCTGGGCTGGGACCACAGAGTCAGAAAACCCTATTTGGACACCTGAGTTACTGATGCCATGTGATGGGAGACCAAGCAGCTGAGATAATCCCATCTCTTGCCCATAGCTTCCAACTATACCATGTTGTTGAGCTACCTGAGGTTCTGGACTTAGAGGGATCTGTCTCTATGAAAGATAGCTACCTACCACCCCATTATGAGGTGGCTTCTACCTTCACTTTGTTGTGTTCTTAGAGCTCCCTCTTCTAGGCTTTGCAGGGTTCTCCTGAGCTGGCCACACGTGAGGGAGGTGCTCCAGCCCAGCACGGCCTCCTCTCACAGTGAGAGCCACCAGGGAAGAAAGTCGGGACACAGATAGTGGTCTGGAGAGATCCTCTCTCTGAAAGGGGAAAGCAGTTTCCATTCCCTTCCCTCCTGTCTCCCTCCTGGTAGTTGGACACTTTATTAAGACGGTTTCTGTGAGCCAGAGAATTCAAGCGCAGGGTTGAATTTGATTTCTGGCAGCTCTGCTGCTGGTCCTTCTTCAGATGTGCAAGAGGAAGCACCCAGTGACAGAGGGCTTTTGCCAGTTGCAGAGTACAAATTGGGCACCAAAGAAGATATCAGGCAGACAATCTGGAACCACATTGCCCTTCAAACTAGACAGGTTTCTCCTTCTGATGAACTAGCCTAACGACTTCCACTTGAGAAAAGGCATTGCATGGTGAGGAAAGAGAGGCACTCCTGATACAGGGAACTGGCAGGGAATCTACAGGAAGGGCAATTTGTCAGTATTTTCCTCCTGTTGCGGGGGGTGCGGCGGGGGGGTTGTTTTGTCTTTGGGTTGGAGGTTCTTAGTTTCTTAACCTGGATCCTGTCAGGAACTCCTTGAGGGCATCCATCATCTCACCCGTAAGATACGAGGTTGAAATTGATGATGCCTGAGGTGGTCTGGCAGTTTCTAACCTCCAAGGGGCCAATCTCCAGCCTCCCCAGGAGCATCAAAGGCACACAACTGCTAGCTGCAGGCAGAGGCAGCCCTAACTCACTCTGCTCCTTCAGCTAAGCCCCCGGGGATCATGTCACATCATGCAAGGATTAGCCATGCACAGGTATTGTGCAGCGACAAGGTGCCATTAAAGGTGGGGCTTCCACTGAGAAGAAGGGGACCGAGCGCTGATGGGACCCTGGAGGGTGGCGCGCATCAGGAATGAGCTCTGTGGCATCCTGACACGCAGCAGCGGCTAGCATCAACACACGGGGACTGAATCTTTAGATTAGGCCCCTCTGAAAGGAAGTAAAACATGCTCTGGAACCACCACCATGCTGGGGAGCGCCTCACTCTAAAGGTGACCCAGCAGGGGCTAAGAGGTGACTGACAGTGGCTGAGGCTGTGACACAGACTGCTCTGGGAGGTGATATGCGTGCAGACCACCTGGGTGGGCCACCTCTGGCTTACCTTGGAGTCTGTGTGGGAGCCTCCTTCCTTCCCTACCGCATCGAGGTCAGTCACACCTCGGCTGAATTCCAGGGCATCATTCCCTGGGAGCGGGGCCTCAACTGCGTCGATGTCCGTCTCCTCTGCGGTGGCCGTGGAGGCCCTCTCAGTTCCGGTGAGCTGACGGCCTACAGGGACAACAGAGAGGGCAGGGAAGGGAACAGCCACACTAAGAACAGCGTCCTACTTTCCCAACACTTCAGTTTTCAGCTGTGGCATGCCCAGGGATACCACTGGCTTTGTAACATTTTCACATATCTTTTCACTCAAGTCCATTAAATTTCCAATCCAATAAGATGTTCTCATTTTAATATCCCTTTAAAGTCCAGAAACAAAGACAACATTTCTTCAAGCCTGCACATGACTGCTTTGCCAGACTGGCATGATGTTTATGTTGACAGGGCGTGGGGACCCTGGAAGAAAGGGATGACAGTCATCTCGACCTCATCCAAACTCAGGAGTGGAAACAGCCCAGGGAAAGAACCCTGAACTGGGTGTCCAGAGATGTAGGAGTTTCCCCCACCATGCTCCTAACGGGCTGTCAGATAAGGGGTACATCACCTCACTCCCTGGGCCCCAGTTCCTTCAACTATACAGTGGAGGCTGAGTTAGGTGGGTGGGAGGGTTGCAGGCCTGAAAAATAAGGACAAGGAGATCCGAGGCCCCATCCCACACAGTACCTCAGTCTCCCATCCTCAGAGCCTGCCTCTGACCGTCCCCCAGGAGCAGAAGCTAGGGAAGGGCCCTGGAGAAGGCGGCAGTGGCAGAGGAGAGACAGGTGGCTGGTTTTCATGCCTTGTCTTGTCTATTTCCCACTTGCCCCTTCCTACTGAAGACAGTGACCATGTCTTTGATCACATGCTCAGCACGTGCATGAAATTCCTACTGTTTCTTATTTTTCTTCATTCCCTGTTCCTCTCTCTTTCCTGGGCTCTATAAAAACACCTGGCAATTCTCAGGCATTTCCCAGGAAACATTTTTTTCCTCTACATTTGGGATTAGGTTCATCACTACTGTCTTCAAATAAAACTTCTTAAAAGGCTTCAGAGACCAAGCACCAATTGTAAAACTGCACAGGCTAATGTTAGTAGCAAGTATGAAGAGTTGATTCCCTAACCCTAAGGCCAACCCAGGGAGCCAGGCTTTGGTCATTTGAGGGCCTGCCTTGTAGAACAAATAGTTCTAACAAGTCTTCTCATGCAAACCCGTACGAGTCATCCGGGGAAGCAAGGCGGTATTTAGAAAGCCAACAGTGTGCTTGGTTTTCCTCCTGGCTGCTCTGGGAGCTGGGAGACGGACTGCTAAGGGTTGCAATGGCATGTAACAGAAAGGAGGGCCCTGGACCATGGCCTGGCAGGGCAGCTCTCCTGCTCCTTTGTAAACCAGCCGGCAGGAGCATAGGCAGTGGGCTGCTTTCTACCACCTCCTGCACCCAGAAGTGACCTTCTTGACGATGAAGAGGTTGATCCTGTGAGAGGGAGGCCGATGGATAACTCGTGACTATTTCTTAGTAGGTGGATGAAATTGTTTGTGAAAGGAGCGTCAACCAATGTGGCCAACTTCACTGATGCCTTATTTTAAGAAATTGTCCCAGCTCCCCCCCGCCCTTAGCACCCACCACCCTAATCAGTCAGCACCCATCAACACTGAGGCAAGACCCTCCACCAGCAAAAAGATTATGGTTTGCTCAGATGATAGTATTTGTTAGCAATGAAGTATTTTAAAAGTATGTACAGTTTTTTACATATAATACTATTGTACACTTAATAGACTACAGTATAGTGTAAAGATAACTTTTATGTGCATTGGGAAACCAAAAACTCTGTGCTACTCGCTTTATTGCAATATTCATTTTATTGCTGTGGTCTGAAACTGAACTCGCGATATCTCCTAGGTATGATTGTATAGTAACAGACCTGTTAGAACCAGGGGGGTAAAGCTGGGGTAGAGAGAAAGAACAAGCTAGATGGAGGGATATTATTGTTGTATGTGTGCCTGTTAGTGTATCAGATAACACAATATCTCGAAAAGGGACCCATAGCAAACAGTCTTCTTCAGGTCCTATCAGACAAGGGATAAAATCTGGTATTTGCAATGTTCCTGGTATCGACAAGCCCAAGGGACAAGAAATGACATGAAAATCTTCTGGTAAAACCAGGAAACTTACAGGATTGGGCACTATGGATTTCAAATTGTAATAGGGACAGGTAAGACTGAACTTGGGGTAGGGGGTGGTACTTTTTAAACTGTTTATTTAAACTATACTGGATACATTGAATAGTCTCTAGACATATGCTGATTTCATTCATCTACTCAATAAGTATTTGTTAAGAACCCTGTATACAAAAGAAATCTACTGGACATAAAGATGAATACGCAAAATCTGTGCTTTCAATGCTTCCCCAGCCTGATGGAAGAAACAGACATAAACCACAGATGCAGCATGAGGCTGTATCACCTATGAGGGAGCTATCCAGGGTGCAGGACAACAGAAGAGGAACATCTAAGTCAGGCAGGTGTTAGAGAAGCCTGTGCAGAGGGGAAACACCTCCTGAGGAAGGAGTACCAGCTAAGTCAGGTGAAGAAGCAGGCAGAGGGGAGGGGAGGCCATGGGAGGCCATGGAAGGCACTCTAGGCAGAGGGCAAGGCAGGGGCAAAGACACAGAGGTACAGAAATCCACAGCATGGTTGGAGACACTGCAAATGACTCTGCGGGAGGGACCTGACCAGGAAGAGTCAGGATCTGATCTTGAAGGAGGGAAAGCAGTTTAAGTAATACCAAAAGATTTTCATTTTTTTTCAAATTTCACCTAGGGATGATATGGAGGATAGATCTATAAGGGACAAGATAGAAAGCAATACTCTATGTGAGAAAGATGAGGGCTTAAGCTAAAGAGGTGGCATAAGACAGAACAGAAGGGACAAATCTGAAATACCTTCAGGGGTGCAGAAATCATAGGACTTGGTAACCAATTGTCTGTGGGAGGGGAAGGGGGAGGGAAAGAGGGAGAGAAGAGGAGATGGGGAGGGAGAGAGAGAGGAATACATGTAGAATGAGTTTTAAAACTCTGATTTAGGTGACTGAGTAGACACTGGCATCCTTTAGGGAAAATTGAGGAGAAGGAGGATTGTGGATAAGAGAATGAAATTGTGAGAGTCTGTAGCAGCTAACTGGAGATATCCACTATTTATAAGTGGAGAGTTCAAGAAAAAGGTCTGGGCTGGAGTTAAAGCCATGGGCAGTCAAAAAAGAGCAAAGGGACCAATCCCAGGAGAAATCCCCACACCTGAGGGGTAGGTAAAAAGGAGGACCTACAAAGGATGCTGGAAAGCAGCTAGCGGAGAAAAAAGGAATGAGTGCGGGGTGGCGGTGGGGGGCCCCAGAAGCTGGGGAAGGGGAGTGCTTCATTCCCAGTGGTGCACACTGCAGACAAAGGCTGGTTCAATTTGCCGACTAGGTGGCCCTTCAGTGACCTGGACTGGTCGTTTCAGGAAGGACTGGCAGGCAGCAGACACCAGATCACTGGAGGTTGAAGGGCTAATGGCGAGGGTGGGGTAAAACGTAGACAATGAGTATAAATGTGTCTCGCAAGAAGCTTAACTATGGAGAGGAAAGAGATAGGCTGGGGGAGATGCAGGGAGAAGGAAGGTTTGATTTTTGGTTTTTTTTTTTTATGATGGAAAAGACTTGACCATATCTATTTGCAGTGGGGGGAAAAGTCAGCACAGTAGAAGATTCAGGTGATGATTTAGGAGAGAGAGCTGATGGCTCAGGGTTTAGGAAGAGGCGAGATGAGGGGAAAAGCAGAGGCAGTGAAAAGGTTAATCTCAGACAGGAGAAGAACATCGTCCATGAAGACGGAAACTGGGGATAAGGGAAAGGCGGAAGGACTGCTGAATGGCAAAGTAGCCTGGGGCCAAGTCTGGGGACCACAGATGTGTAATGGACCAGCATCACAGGGCAAAATGGACAGGTACTATTGGATGAATGAAGAACTTTTTACATGTCAATTATACCTCAAAATAAAATGGTTAAAAAAAAAGGATTATCAGTTCAGTCCAAAAGTACTTGAAATGGCCACTTTTTGCCTCAAAACTGCAACAGCAATAGCTTAAACTCAAATAGTGCTTACTATGTTCCAGGCACTAGTTTAAGGGATTTACATGTCTTAACTCATTTATCCTTATAACCACCCTGAGAGTTAGGCACTATTATTATCCCCATTTGACAGATAAAGAAACTGAGGCACATAGCTGGTAAGGCTGGAGCTGGGGCTCAAAGCCTGCCAGTCTGGCTCCAGGCTTGGTGCTTTTAACCATTGCACCACCTCGTCTCCCAACAGGCTCACTGCTTCCACCTGTAGTCTCAGCCACCCTGCTTTATCTTCTTCATTGCATCGACATCCCCAAAATGGTCTTGTTTGTCATCTGTTTGACCCCCCACCCCAACTTTCAGTGTGAGCTCCTCGCCACCGGGAACCTTGTCTTGTTCACAGTATCCCCAGAATCGAGCCTGGCATATGCGGAAACTTGATAAACATCTGCTGAATGAAGGAAGGGAACTGAAACTAAGGAGAACCAAAGGATCAAGCAGTGGTGGCCTGATGAGATGGAAGAGCAGGGGTGGTGGGAGCGTGGGAGTGACACAAGGTCAGTGGTGTGCTTGCTTGAATAAGCCAGATGCCCAGGTCCAGCAGATGTAACAGGTACACAGTAAATACTCCTGAATCCACCGCTCACTGTCTAGACGGCAAGAGTTTTATTTTTAAGAAGCTCTAATCTCCAAAGGGCTCCAAGCCCTTCCCCACGTTGGATTGTCTGCTGCCGTGGGAAGAGGGACGCCTCCAGGGGAACGGGATCTCTCCCAGGAAACCCTCTCCAGGAGTCAAAGAAACTGCACAGGGCAAAGCAAGGCAAGCGGAACAGGGGCAGTGGCCCCACCTGGCTCTGAGCCCCGGGTACTGGCCAAGGGCAGCTGCTGCCAAAAGATACAAAAGATAAATCTCCCCCAGGGTAGGGAACGGTGGGAAGAATGAGGGAGGAAAGAAAGGCAGGCAGAGAAAGAGAGAGAGAGGCAGCACACACAATGAAAGTGAGGACCTTCATTAAACGCACTCCCGAAACCCAGAAGGGAAAGGGCTGACAAGACATCAAAGAAGATAGCAAAGCCTCCGCACTTTCCAATTCCTCCAGAGCAAACAAGTTTCCTCTGCATAACAAACGGCCTGCCTGGGGCAGCTCCACTGGAAAGATAAACACTGCATTAAATGGAAAGCTCCCTAAATGTAGAAGCAAGATTCTTGTTAAAAGGAAAAGAAAACCTGCCAACCACCAGTTCCACTGTGGAGCTTCAAGGTGCCCCATTACAGAGAAAAATCCTAATGGAGTCAATAAATTCTTCTGGGTGAAGAATTTACGGAAAAAAGGAACGTGTTCCTAGCAGTTTATAGACAGTATGGAAGCAAGTGGGGCTGTAAAAGGGAAGTGACTACGGGGCTTGATAAGAAAATATTTCCCATCTCAGATCTGTAGAATTCCAAGCACTGATACTCAAAGTAGGTTTCACTTCACGGCAATGGCACTACACCGCATTCAGAGGGCACCTGATTAATCATTTAACGTGGATCTGTCATAAAATCATGGGACTTCAGAGATCTTCTTGTCCACTGCCCCCACTGCATAGATGGGGTCACGTAGTTGAGACTCTGAACTGGAGAACTGGCTAATAGCTAATGTGTATTTAGAGTGTATTACATGCTAGGTATGATGCTGATTTACATGCATTATCTCCCAACACCTAGCAGATAAGAAAGATCCAGAGAGACTGTAAAGTTTGCTGAGGATCACCCAGCTGAGAAGTGGTAGAGTTAGGATTCAAGCCCAGCTGTTCAGCTGCCAGAATCCAAACTCTCAGCTGCTTCTTTAGTCTGCTGGTCCAACACTCTCTCCATCATGCCACACTGCCTTTTCATTTCTGTGATGGTTAATTTTGTGTGCCAATTTGGCTGGGCCATGGTGCCCAGATATTTGAACAAACATTATTCTAGATATCGCGGTGAAGGTATTTTTCGCATGAGAGTAAACATTTAAATCAGTAGACTCTGAGTAAAGCATATTACCCTCCATGATGTAGGTGGGCTTCAACAAATCAGTTGAAGGTCTTAACAGAACAAAGACTGGCCTCCCTGAAAGAAGACGGAATTGTGCCAGCAGACCACCTTTCGATTTGAACTGCAACTCTTTCCTGGATTTCCAGCCTGGAGCCTACCCTGCAGATTTTGGACTGGCCACACCTCCACAGTCACATGAGCCAATTCCTTAAAATGGTGTGTGTGTGTGTGTGTGTGTGTGTGTGTGTGTGTCATGAGCCAATTCCTTAAAATGGGGTGTGTGTGTGTGTGTATCTCCCTGAAAAATACAATTTACATCACTCCACAGGCCAGATTCTCCCTTACATGAGTTGGGGAGAGCCCCTACCACTCCCTTTACTCTGCAGAGATGCCAATATGATATATGGAGAGCATATCCAACCCATGCTTGACCTCCTTAAAGAGATACACTCAGTGCTTTGACATCTTAAACTCTGAAGCAACTACACTGGGCCTGACAGATTTCCCTAAAATGAACTGAGATGTTTCTACATGTAGAACATCAGTTACATTCTTCTTAGGGAGAATGGTATACAGAAGGTGCCAAATAGCTGAAATCTCACATATATTACTGTAATTTGAAAAAATTATCACCAAAAAGATTATAAAAGGAGAGGTGCATGTAGCTGATGGGCCCATTATCTCAACGCTGACCACCTGTTAGTCAGAAGAGTGTAACCACGTTGGTCTCTATCTGCAGCCTCAGCCACCATCACCCATCACCATCAGTACTCGATTCAGCCTTCCAGTCTCCCCCTCTAGGCTATATCACCTCAATTCTACCTACTCCCCCCAACCAAGGTCATCATTCTTCATCAAGGGGACCGTTTAGAAGTCACTCCCTGCTGAAATTTCTACTCAATCTCCATGCTCATTTTGGCACAGAGTAAGCCCTGAATAAATGCTGTTGACAATGACTAAAATGACATGCATCCCTTGTGACCATGTTTATCAGTTTATTCAACAAGTATTTATTATGCCAGGAACAGTCCCTACCCTCCCAGAGCTTGCACTCTACTGAAGACAGGAGGACACTATGTATCTGGTAGACAGACATAGGAACCTAGAGGAAAAAAGTGTTTAAATGTTCGGGAAGGGGAAAGGAAGAGAATGGGACAGTGGAAGCTGGAAGGCAGGCTTCCCAGAAGACAGGATAGTGAAGGATGAGTAGAAGGGCTGCCTGGGGTAAATGCAGGAACCACTGGCAGTTGGAACAGCACTGACAACGGCCGGAGGGTACACGATACACTCAGGGTGCTAGGGGAGGAGTGGGGGAAGACAAGATGGAGAAAAGGAGAGGAAGGGATCCGTACTGGAATCTCTACTCACCCCAGAGAGAATCCTTCCTAGTATCACAGGAAATCATATCAACCCACCATCACCCAGAAGACCCCTGCAGGGTCTAGAAGGGGAAGGAAGGAGTAGCTCCCACTGCAGGAGGGAAAGAAGACCTACCCCTCAGGATAGTCTATATGAAATGCTATCCAGCTCTTCTCTCCAAAAGGCCAAACCATACCATCCTGACCTCTTTAGCAAATGGCTGAGAAGTTAGTTCTGACTGGGTGCTCAGAGGCTACATCAAGCTCCACAGACAGGAGTTCCGTGATAAGAACACAGGTCAAACACTGAACCTCTAGGTAACCTCCCTATGTCCAAATCCTTTCACTCCAGGAATAAATGGCTTCACTGGAGACAATGCCCTTAACTTTCTGATTAGAATTTCTTTGTATATGTGCATCCTGGCTGCTAGTGGTACCATGGGTTTGAAAGCTTCTGAGGCTTAGCTATGATTCTCCACCAACAAGGGAGCAGGGCATTACCAAAGAACAGTTAATAACGTAAAGGTATCAATCTTTTCCAGCTAGCAGCTCTGAGGGCAAATCCTCCAGTTCAGAAGTGAGCAGATCAGCTTCTGTTCTCTGAGCAACATGGCCAGCTATAGGTCTGGTATAATGAAAAGTACATCTTTCTCCCACTATCGCCACCTAGTTCCTTTTTCCAGAATGAACCACAGTTACCAGTGTCTTGTGTATCATTCTGGAGATGTTCTATGCAGAGTAGGCACATATATGGTTTCATGTGTATATGTGTGTGTATATATATATATATATATATATATATATATATATATATATATATATACACACACACACACACACACACTTTCATTTACATGTATATATTTTTCCACAGTATAATTGGTAGCATATCATATCCACAGTTCTACACCTTGATTTTTTTTTTTAGTTCAACAAAATATCTTGGAGAGGACTTTTTATCAGTTCATAGAGTACACCAACTCTGTGTAATATCCCATTATTTGTAACCATAATTTATTTTATTTATTTATTTTTTCTTCTGTATGCAGGCCTCTCACTGTTGTGGCCTCTCCCGTTGCAGAGCACAGGACCTGGACGCACAGGCTCAGTGGCCGTGGCTCACGGGCCCAGCTGCTCTGCGGCATGTGGGATCTTCCCAGACCGGGGCATGAACCCGTGTCCCCTGCATCGGCAGGCGGACTCTCAACCACTGCACCACCAGGGAAGCCCCATAATTTATTTTAAAATCCCCTCTTGCTATTTCCGATTTTTTGCTTTTATAACAAATTCTTTGCTTACGTAACCTTATGTATGCATTATTTCATACATGTATGGGTTTACCCTTAACATGAATTCTTTGAAGGGAATTTGAGGGTCAAAGCATGTGAATTTTCAAAATTAATGATTTCCACATTTTTCTCCATAGGGATTCTACCTTTATCACACACTATCTTAACATGTGTGTCTGGGTTTATTTCTGAGCTTTCTGTTCTGATCCATTCACACACTTACTCATGCATCAGCACAGTTTTACCTATTATAGCTTTATAATATGTTTTTGTACCTGGAAAGCCACTCCTCTGTCATCACTCATCTCTTCCAGGATTTCTTCTATTCTTGTTTTTCCCCATATTTTAAAATAATAATAGCTAACATGTATTTGGTGTTTACCATGTGCCAAGCACCAGACTCAGCATTTGAAATGTATCTCCTCATCTAATCAACACAAAAATTCTAAGAGGTAGGCACTACTGTTATTTCTATATTTTCCAAAAGAGGAAACTAAGGCACAGAGAGGTTATGGAACTTGCCCCAAATCACACAGCCAGTGACCACTGCAGCTAGAATGTAAACCAAGAGTCTCTACTCTTCACCACTTTGTGATAATGCCTTTTGCAGTATGAGATTTCTTTTGCTATTTTCTAACTTCTTGAATTGAATGCTTAATTAATTTGATTTTCATGATTGATCATCTATTAATGTAAATAAATAAGCCTTTGATTTTCCTCTGAGCACTCTTTTATCTGTATCCCATAAGTTTTGAATATGATAGCTTATCAAGGTGCCTACTTTGCTGTTAAAAATTTGTATTGTAATGTTAAATTTATAGATTAATGTAAGGAGAATTAACATTTTTATGATGTTGAGATTTCCCAACCAAAAACTTTCCAATTGTTTATGATTTTCTTCATATAAAACGTATGTTTTATTATGATTATTCATAGGCATTTTATCTTTTTAAATTATTATTTTAGTGGATATTTTCTTCCACTATGACTTCCAACTGGTTGTTGTTGGAATAGAAAACCATAGTTATCCATATGTATTTATTGGACCTTACTTCTTTAACTAAATTCTTTTACTTCTAATAGCTTTCAGTTTATTTTCATGGGTTTTCCACATAAAAATGTATAAACCATATTAACATTTTGCCTAATACTCATACTTTTTCCCCCACATTTACTGTTAGATTATAGAGATGATAAAAGACACCTTTGTCTTATTCCTGACTTTTAATGAGACTTGAAGATTGGAGATATTGGAATAATGTCCACACTGAGGGTTCATAAAACTACAGAATTTAGAAATAGGAAAAAAAAAACCTACTTAGATAACTGTAATTATCTTCTTTCCAATTTGTTTTATGAAGGTGCTTTTGTATGGTAATTTTCTTTGGGGTCTGACTTGGTAGCATAAACAGCTCTACCTTTAAAATGTGTTTCCTGATATCCAGTTTAAATGCTTCTTTGTTTGATAGTTTAAATATCTTTAAGTTTCTGTTATAAAGGTAACACACATTCCTTAAAGAAAATTTGGAATATAGAGAGAAACGGAGAAAATCAAATGTTTTTTAAGTGAACTGATTGCCTGCACGCACGAACACACACACACACACACACACACACACACACACACACACACGAGGACTCTCAGAATTAAGGACTTGGTCCTGGTAAGATGGAGGAGGGGAGACAAATTGAATTGGAATGTGGAGGAAATTGTTTTCAGAAGAAATTTATTTTTCAGAGTCCAAAAATCTAGCCAGGATAAGCTGATCCTTAGGACTGTTCACTGGGCTGAAATATCCCAAAGATATCTTTGATTCTCTGACCAATTCTCTCCATCTTTTTGCCTGTCTTCTCCCCACCTCTCTGGAGGAAGTCACCCAGCCAGCGAAATAGCCCCACACTCTGAATCTGTGAACCAGGAGGAAACAGGCTTCTTTTGGGGATTGGCTCAAGATTGAAACCAGACCGCTCCCCACCTGAACATCCCCATTCCTGGGCCACTGGTTCACTTCCACCGCCCCACGCTGTGTGTCTACCTGCCTGTTCATCCACATCCACAGCAGTGACCTACCTGGGTCCCCTGAGCTGTTGCTGTTCCTCTCACTCGCCCCGTCTTCCTGGCCATCGGCATTCTGCTGCGTGTGCTGTAGGCTCAGCTTGTGGCAGACCTCGAAGGCCTGCCCCACCGTCCGGACGATTCGCATAGCTTGGCTCTGGGAAGGAGAAAGGAAAGGAGAGAAGGGAGGATGTGGAGACCCTCTATAAGGACACAAGAAGGGCCGAGGTGGGAGAGGATGTGCAAGGGGCATGCAGACAGAAACCCATGAAGCCAGCAAAGAGATGGAAAAACCTCATGTTGTTTGGATGTGCACATACTCACAAAGAAGAATGCAAAGACATTTTCCCTTCCTGAAATACTCCAGAAAATAGAAATTGTCACCACAGTTCTGAAACAATCAGTCAACTGAATGGACAGATAGCAAACATCCCAATTCTGGACTTAGTCCAATTCCGTCTCCCAAGTTTGACAAAAGTGGTTGATATGCTTCACAATTCCTTGCCAACCATTATCAAATGTTCCATGGGTTCATCACACTAACAGTAACTCAGCCATGTTTTTTTTTTTTTTTTTTTCTGCTGCAAGTGGTGGGTTTCCCTGTTGTTCCTGCAGACCAAGTGTTGAGAAGCCATGGTCTAAACAGCAGAACCAGCTGAGGCCTAGAGTCCAAGGTCCCTGGAACACCACTGGCAGCCAACGGTATCTAAGGTGAGCTTCCCAGCCTTGCTCTAAAGATGTCTCACTGGGTCCATTCTTTGGCTACTTCCTTTCTTTCTTTTTTTTTTTCCTTTTCTTTCTTTCTTTTTTCTTGCTATTTAACCTCTTCCTCTAACTGCCCAAGCACTGAGCTTAATCCTAGCTCCCAGTATTCCACTACTAGGACAACAGGAGACAGGACAAAGAGCCTGTTCCTGGAAGGAGTCTCAAGTGGCCCACATAGGCCATGAGGAAAAACCACATGCAAGGTTTTCAGGGCATGGTCTTCTAACTGGATAACTGATTATAATTTGATAATTGGTCTGCTTTCACATTCTTTCAAAGACTCACTGAATGACTTCAGTGAGAGCTATGCAGAGTTTAAGAGCTCAGGCTGGGAAAGCTTAGGTCACTTCTCCTTTTACACCAGTGGTCCCCAAACACTCTGCCACCATAGACTGCACTGCATTTAACTGTGGCTGTCACTCTATGCCTTGAGTCTAAGATTAATTACATCTTGGATGATCTGACTTCAGGTCAGTTGTGACTACCTAATGACACCATCAGTTCACCCAACACATTTACAAAACCCCAAGGTAACATCAGTAGTCAAGTAGAGCTTCTCATCAGCAAACTGATGCAATTATAGACAAACGCAGAGTCCAATGTTTTGATAAGCCTGTAAGGCCTTGTTGAGGATAAACGTATGATTCATTTACACTATTCATAATATTGAAATTAGCTCATATTTCTCCATTACTATCTTCATGGATCCCTAAGGGCCTTGGATCCCATGTATGGAACTACTGCTCTAATTCACTCTCTGCTAGGTGTGAGTCCCCAAGTCACTACCCTTACTATTTCCTCAAGCCTGGCATGACTTCTGTGTTCTCCCTTTCATTTCAGGCCCCAGTATTCACGTTAAGATGAAAAGGCATCTTGGCCAATCGTCATCATTGGCCTACTTCAGATCTCAGTCTACTTCTACTCCTCTTGATGTTCCTCAAACCACTTCCTAGAAGTGACAGTCTTAGTGCTCAAACCTCTCTTCACCCATGATGCAAACTCCAGGGATGTTCTTAACTGATCTCTCACCTGGAACATCCTGACGTGTCTGGATGATGAGAACTTTAAGTGAGGCAGGAAGAGATGAGTAACTTCTGTGGGATCCCCCATCACCCAGTGGTGGATCAGAGCCTCTGTCTTGTACATCCAGCCTTAACTTCCTCCTGTTTACCGAAGGTCAGGCTTAGGCCCCTTCTCACACCACAGGTTTGTACTATCTAAGAGATAACCACTCTGTTTGCACTGGAAGTTGAGGAACAGCAGGCACCTGTCTTAAGCGAGAAGCCCCCACCTTTCTCACTTCCAAAATATATTTTAAAAGTGTCACTTAGAGGGCACAGTCCCTAACCAATCCAGGCGAAGCACATCTTTCACATCTCCTTTGGCAATCAAGCTGTGCTCTGAGGAGGAGGCTGAGCCAGGAAACTCAACCCTCAGGTGAAAAAGAAGATTCTGTTCCACTCAAAAGTGTTCTTCCCCCAGGCCTCCTTAGATCTGTTGTTACTTATTCTCTTTATGAGAATAAGAGCAGACTGCCTGTGGTTAATCTTTTACAGCAAAGCTTACTACCAGTTTACCAAACCTTAGAGATGCTATATTCTACCCACCAAATATAGCCAGTGTCCATTACACAGAGCCTTTCCCCTTTCCCTTCTTCTGACTTTCAGAAATTTTGCTCTCTTACACATCTTTACAAGAGGCAGAAAAGGACCAATTTGGGAGGTCTAGAAATAAAATATGGTTAAGTCTAAATGATATGTAGAGATTCCATATTTAATTCCATTACTTCCTTATCTTCCATAAATTAACCCAGATAAATCATACTGCATAAGTATCTGCAAAGGCTGAGTTAGTCTTTTCCCAATTGTATTATTACCAGAGTACAGATCCAGTTTCCCTCTTAAAAATATATACTCACACAGAAAATTCCAAATTTACTACCACATCCATTGCTACAAAATCTCAGGTTCTCCTAAGGAGGACATGTTACAAATCCCCCCAACTCTGTAAGTCACAGATACTTCCCTTAACTAACTTTTAAGATAATATTAAAAAATGAAAGGGACTCAAGTGTCCCTGAGTCTAAGGAATTAACAGGGGAAAGGACAGGATCTCTAAACTTCTCTTTGGAAGGAAACACTCCGATTTAAGTATGAGGATATAGTTGGCGGGAAATGACTTTTCAGAGGACCTGCATTTCTCATGCATCACACACTGACAGTGGATGATGGGATACACTCAGGACTGAGCATCTGCAGAACCTGGAACCCAGCTCAAATCTCTATTCTGCCACCTTCATCAAGGACAAATGTATGACACACACCCACCGGTTTCAACCAACTATTTACAAGCCCAAAACGGTCGTAAGGAAGTGGCTGGTCTTAATGCTTAATATTTGTACCCTCCGTGTCTCATTTTCACATTTTAGTACATTTACTAGGACAAGCAATTGACCCTCACCTCTATCTGATTCCCCTGAAAAAGTAGAAAATGCAGACTTAGGGTTCACTGGTCCTGACTTCCCTATGTTAGAAATGACTCCCACCTCCCTGGCCTCCCATTTCCTTCCTAGCCCCCTTTACCAGAGCTGTTCTGCAGAACATCTCTGTAACTTCAATGGAAAAGTGAATCACTGATGTTTATAGCCTCTCCTCCACCACACAGAGGAATAAATATATGGCTAACATATATGAGAGCACCTCCCACAGTGCTTGGCATATACCAAGTGCTCAAGAAATATTTTATTCTGAATATGGAATTCACTGCACCAAAGGGGAATTAAGACATAAAACAAACAGTAGTTCAGGAAAGGCTAGGCTTACTTTATCAATAATAGAAACGTGAAGACATGAAGGGAACTGCCTCTTATGTAGGTATGTTAGCATCAAAAGGGCTAAAGCCAACATCTCTCTGTCCCCATAGCAACAGAGAAGAACTGGGCCAAATCATCTTTGGTCTGAGCTGATATGAAGGTTTCTGCTGTGAGGAAACTGTTGAGTAAGAGTTCTAGATTGGCACATTCAGTGCTAAATGATTTCATTTTGATTTATCCTTCACTCCTGTTTAATGTGAAGGCTGTATTTCCATTCACAGTAAAAGGACACAGTAGCATGTTTTATGAAGAGCTCTCTGCTCTTGAAAACATATCAAGCTACCCTATCTGCTTTACAGAATGATTATATATATGTAAAAGAACAGCCCTTCCCACTCACCACTCTAGCAGTTAGAAGAGGCTGGGTGGCTCCTACTTCTCTCACAAATGGCTATGTGATTCAGAGGGCCCTTGACCTTTCAGGCTTCCCTTCCTTCACCAGTAAAAAGTCTACTTTTAGAAGATTCTATATAAGGACCTTGTTGGGGAATATTACTTGAAGGTGGCTAGGAGGGCCAGCCTGCACCTGGCAGGGGCTGTCCCTCCCCCCTCACTGGTGCCATCTTCTCCCTGCATGGTCATGCTGGCCCCTGCCTGCCAGGCCTACCCCACGTGGTAACTGGGCCTTCCGGCCTTCTAAGAAAGAACACTGATTCTGCCTGCACCTCGGAATGCAGGAATCACGCATGCTGGAACTTATTTTAATAAACCATAACTAACTCAAGAGAGAGAAGCTTAAAGAAGAACCCATTCCATCGGGCCCCACTGGCATCACGAAGCAGGTGCTCATACCTCCTGACCTTTGCAAATCAAACTGGGGCTTTAAAGGTGTGAAGATAGCCAGGTATGAAGCAGAGCAAATAATTAGCATGTTGGGAAGGCAGCCTTTTCCAGCTCCGGGATATGGTCATTCTCTGGAATTTACTAGGTTTTTAATTTTTTTAATTTTTAATTTTTATTTATTTATCTATCTATCTAGATATTATTTATGGCTGCGTTGGGTCTTTGTTGCTGCGTGCGGGCTTTCTCTAGTTGCGGCGAGCAGGGGAGTCATCAGATAAGTAAGGAAAGTGAATAGAAGAAGCTCAAAATACAAGGTGTACATGATGATGAAGAAGACGATGATGACAATGACAGAGAATGAAGAGAAGACTGGGGGCACACTTCTTACAAGTAAGTGTCTTTCTTAGTCCACTTAGCCTTTCTTAGTGTAAACTTAGCTTTCTACTCCAGTGTACATCCCCCTCCTCCACCACCCTGTATCTCCTGGGAACTTGAGATTTATCTGCCAAGTGCTTCTGAATTCTAAGGAACTGCAGCCCAGTAAGTCAGTTCTAGGACAACTCACAGGTTTATAATTCTTTTCATCTACCACAGCAAGAAAGTACAGTGCCCCTCTCTTGTCCTTAACCAGCACAGAATCTCAACAAAAATAGAGCTGAAGGTCACGTTTCTTTAAATGTGTTTTTTGAACCTTAGTAAAAGATTTAAGCTTATACCTACCAAATGATCTCAATCTATAGAATCTGCAATGCTGAAGCAAGAAAATATATCTGGAATTCTACATAGAGGAAGAACCAACAAACTAAGCCTCTGAAATGGGAGATGGATTAGGTTTCTGTCTAACAGGTTCTTTAATGGCCTTGATCATATAATTTGATCAAGGCAATGCCTTGGACACTAGAATATTGCTACTATGGGGAAAGTTTAGTTTCAAAGTGGGTATGACTTTCAACATTGACAGGAGATAGTGGACCTTACAATTTCCAATGGACTGCTGGGTTTTCCCTTGTACTCTGCTAGTCCATGAGCCACAGTACCATAGAGAAAAGAAGGTCAAGTTATAACCTTAATACTGTCAGTAACCAGCTAGGTGAACATGGGCAAGTTAATTCACTTTTCCAGGTACTGATTTCCTCTCCATTAACAGAGAGGTTTGGACTAGATCAGTTCTGAGACTTACGATTTCTCTATTTTTGACTTCCCAACCCAACCCCACCTCAACATTTAAGATATAAAAACGAGGTTGCTTCCCTAAATTTAGGACCTATCTCTCCTCCATTTCTTGAGCTTGGCCAGGAAAGTGACTTATTCTTTAGCACATGACTGACATCATCATTCAAAATCCATTGCAAGCTCTTAAGGACAGGTACATTTCTCCACTGTGGCCCCTAATCTGATGGTGACAGCTTTATGGAGGAAATGATTTCTCCTAACCCAAACCAACTGAGCTGTGATTGCAGGCAGAACAATTTCATGAAGATAATGGGGAGATTCCTGTGGTTCCTGTTAATCACCAACACTTCATGCACTGATGCGCTAAGAAGTACAGTCACACTTAATCAGGGCACACAGCTACATCCTCCTGGGGCTGGGAGAAAATGACAGGAGCGGGACAGCTACTCCACTGGAGGGGTCAAGAGACCACACAGACGCTCCACAGGAGTCAAAAGGCCTTGCAAACGAATACTGTCATTATATCCCCTAAGGAGGAGAAACAGGAAAGCCGTGTTATTAGGAAATGTCTCCAGTGCTCTGGGCAAGGAAAAGACCCTCTCCTACCCTTCCTTTCTGACACTAGTCTGAATAGTGCTGGGATCTCCCCCCCACAATCCTGGTGATCCTTCCCAGTCACACAAAACTTGTTTCCTGAAGACCACCTCACTCCACATACAAAAAACAGCATTCCCGAGATGCCTTTCATCTTATTTGGTGGCTGGAGAAACTCAAATCCAGAGAGGCTCATGTATCTCTTATGAACTTTGTGTAACAGAGTTAAGTGGCCAAAGCTCCGGACTAGGAAGCAGGAAGCTAGGTTTTTATCTCAGTGGCAATGTTGACTCACTGTGCGACCAATGGTAATTTACATCCCTGGACCCTTTCTTTCTCTCACTGTAAAATAGAGTCAATATTGACCAAACAAAGATACTAAGAGAAAAAAAGGAAAATCTATGTCAAAGAGACTTGGGCCATTCAGAGTTGAGGAGCTCTTCATACCCCAGTAACAATTACAGTAGAATCCGGTTACAAGTAGGTCTTGGAGAACAAAGCTACTCCTCAGTTATGCAACTTCCTGATGAAGATAATATAATGCAGTGGTTAAAAAGATGAGCTCCAGAGTCAGACTTTCTGGGTTCATTTCTGACTCCACCACTCATTATGAATTATGTCCCTTAAGTCTCCATTTTCCCATCCATAAGATGAAGAGCATGACAGTACCTACATCTCACAGGGCTGCTGAGGGAATGAAGTAAGATAATTCATATAAAGAGTCTAGAAGAGTCATGAGCACATAGCAAGTAACCAAAATTGATTGGATATCATTTGACTTAATATAAGGCTAAAACTTGGAAAATCTAGACTAACAGATGAATAGTTGGTAGTATGTTATCTTCCTGTAATATTCTGCTATCTAACTTCTGATGAAAGCCCAACTGAAAAAAAATCAGCTCAAGATTAAAGTCCCCAAGATGAGAACCACATTGGCTATATAGGTAACTAAAGGAAGATCCATAGGTATAGAATAACAACTGTGCTGGGAGCGAGGTATAGGGAGGTCCTCTACCAGGCAACTTGAGACACCTGACCCATGTTCTCTCCCAACAGAAGGGACAATCCTGTTCCCCATGGTGAACTGTAAAGTAAGGATGACCCACATGAGAAGCCCGTCATG
The DNA here is from genome assembly GCF_964341445.2 of Mesoplodon mirus. Lineage (NCBI taxonomy): Eukaryota > Metazoa > Chordata > Mammalia > Artiodactyla > Ziphiidae > Mesoplodon > Mesoplodon mirus. The sequence goes on along the minus strand of NC_138978.1, from coordinate 125,354,661 downwards.
GGAAATGTGCCATGAGTACCCACTCAGGACATGATGTGACATGAACAGCAAGAACCAAGCCTTGACATAGCAAGGAGCTCATACAAGGTTTTTCTACGCTATAATCAACACGAGGGCTCTGGAGAACACCCAGGTCTGCTGGCTTCCAGTCAAGAGACCACCATACTGACCTCCAACAACCCAGAAACATCCCTGCAAGACACTTATACTCAGAGTATTTAGCCCTTTCCCCCTCACCTCTTAAGTATTCCTATCATGTGCCAATTAAAACTCCTTCCCAGGCTAACTATTATCTCTCCAAACCAGAAGGGCTTTACAAGAAAGTAAATCACCAGGTCTAGAGACTAACCAGGATAAGCGTGCAAAATCTTGCAGACGTGTTCCCCACCCCTCCCCAACTGTGCTTCCTTTGCTGAACGATTAATTCACTTCTCTTTCCTGGCTTGGAAACTAGCCCTTCCACCTATAGTTCAGCGGCAATGGGGCACACAGCCCAGGCTGTCTGGAAACAATTCCTTCAGCTGCATGGCTACAGGCCAGCAAAGGGCCTGAGAACCAGCTCTGAAGAGTTACAGTCTCAGTAGGTGAGAGTAAAAGGGATATAGAAAATAAAAGAGCCAGAGATCAGGATTAGCTCTGAGAGCTATGAAACATGGAAAACACTGATATGATAGGGAACCAGATGACTACTCCTTTGTCACTGGGTAAGAAGAACTTAATTCTGTCCTTCGCTTCAAGATCAAAGTTCCAATGGGCATTGTTCTTAGACTCAGGTTTTGGCAGAAGAACTGGACGACCCCACTGACTTTGCATTGCTACACTAGATTGGATGGCAAAGCAAATATTACCATTTCCTTTACCTAGGTTTCCTGCTCAAAATCCTTTTGTTCTGCATGTCTCCCTGATTCTAGCCAAAGCCTATTCATGGGACCTTGGGCAAGTCATTTAATCTCTCTGAGCCTCAATTTAAATTTACTTACTGTAAAATTGGGCATGAAAATTACCTGTCTTCTTCATGTAGGCTTTTGCAAGGATCAAGTAAGATTAAATATTAAAACACTTTGTAAATTAAAATGTGCCATTTGTAACTTTAATAAATTCCAAGGTCCACACGGTCCAGTCTCTGGACAAAACTAAAGTCAGATGTAAAGTGGAACACTCAAAATAAATTAAAGGGAATCCTAGTCTTTAGTTGTATCTGTCAAAGACCATTACAGACGATCCAATTCATAAGTCTCAGGAATACTTTGTATTTCCTTTCTTCTCCTCCCTAGATCCACTACACCTCAAAGCCACACAAGTGCTTTTCACTCTCCCAAGCCCTAAATTCTCATCTCCAGCCCCTCTGGTTTTTCTTTCTCTCCCTCTCCTTCCTACTCTTTCTATCAGTTCTTTAATATGCAGCGCAACTTCACCCCACTTTCACTTTTTTCCTCTCAACTGTACTATTATCTAAAAGTGAAATCTGGCAACTTGCCCCTTTTTCCTTCTACCTTTCCAGTTCTAGCTCTTTCCATCCAATTCCATGATTTGCATTAAAAAGCTTGGGAATAGGTGGGTAAGGGCACAAATCTCCTTAGAGGAAGAGGCTAAATCAGCAAAGTATAATTCTCTTTATGGAGCTAGGGTGGGGGACAGGACATATATAATAGTAAATCTTGACCCTGTCACGTTTTTATTCTTATTATCCCCACTTGGCAAGGTACCTACAAATCTATTAAAGATGTCTTACGGCATAAGATGCATTAAGGTATCACTTAGCATCAAAGAAGGGACAAGCAGGAGAGCATTTGGAAGGAGTCCTCATAGAAAGCCAGAGTTAGTGGTTTGTGTCTAGAATGGTTGGGACCTTACCATTCCACACCTGTAAGGGACCTTTCAGACACAAATAGTGTTTTCCAAAGTCACCTCTATAGTAAAGTAGTTCCCAGGATATTAACACTGATACATGGAAAAAATATGATTCCATGGCCAATTCAGTTTGAGAAATGCTGCGTTAAAGGGATTTCTCTGACTTTAGGACTTCCCAGCACATTTAAATTGAATAATTTTAACATGAAACATTTTGGATGGTAAATGTTTTACAGGATACATTTTAAGAAATGCTGGTTTTGACTCTCCTCCTCATTTTATAGACAAGGAAACTGAGATCCATGGGGGATACTGACCCTCATAACATCATTCAGAGTTCCGGGGGAGAAGAGGGGCTAGAGCCCATGTTTCCAAACCCCAGTTTTGTGTGTTAGTCTCCTGGAGGAATGATAGAGAGGAAGCATGCCTCTACAGAATTGCAAAAGTTGCATTTACTCAAGCATCAAGGTTACTATACATCAAGGATGGTTACAAAATAATCATCCAGGACAACCAACATCACAAAATCTAACTAGATCCCACGTCACGTTTGTAGGCCACTGAACAGTATACAGAATTATGATGAAGGGTCACCTTAGCTAGCGGCCATCTTCTTTTCTACCACACGTCAAGGTGAGCACCACTCCTGGAGCTGTCTGCCTGCTCCTGTTGCAGAGCCCTTAACCAATGGTCAAGATCTCTCCAGTTGTTCGCATAAAACTAAGTACAAAGCTCAAATGAAACTAAAAGAGAATTGCATTATATAGAAGCAATGACAGACTAGTGAGAGAGTTCCCCTATATCTTGCACTAAAATAGCTACCTCCAAATCTTGCCTCTCTATCAACAGGGAGATGGGTCAATGTTAGGGGCACTCTGGTTCCATCAGAGGAAAATAAGAGATGACAGCCCCTTTACCTTCTTCTTGGATTTAAAGACGTTACACCTGAAGATATTGCTGGCACCATCTCGAGCGATATAGCTGAAGATCTTCAAGTCTTGGGAATCGTGAGAGACGTAGAAGATCCTACAGGAAGAACAACAGAAAAATGCACTGAAAATGGCATTAAGTTCAAATCTCCAATGAGGAAACCTCTGTTTGAGGACACTCTACAGACAGGGCTCACTCAAGTCAAGTCCTTAGAGAAAGCTTTCTTCCTATGAAAGCCACAATGCAGGAGGCACTTTCCATGGGCTCCACAAACACTGACATTCCAGTGAGTGACCTCCAGATGTGAAAGGGTGGACACAGGTAGGACAAGGACCCCATGCTATCACTAGTAAATCTGTCCTGGCAACTTGTATGTTAGAAGGAAAAAACCATTCCCATCCTTATCAGAGCAATAAATCTGCATCTACCAGGGAAATGTGGGGAGGTTTCCTAATACCTGTTCACAGTTACCTCCAAATGAGGAGACTTAGGGAACCAGCAATGCTAACCACATTGGGAGACACTCTGTTTCATTATTGTAGGTCCCTCGGTGATAGTGACTTCACTTTCTGTCCCATTCCATCAAGTCCACAGCTTCCATGTATTCATTCCATCAGTCAACCAATCCCCCTGAGTGCACACCATGGGCCAGGCACTATCCCAGCAGCCAGAGGAACAAGCAACAGAACATATAAAGCCCCTGAATTCATGGAGCTCATATTCAGGAGATATCAATAAACAAATAGAAAATGAGTGCCATGAAGAAAAATAAGGGACAGAACATGACAGAGCTGCTATTTTAGACAGGGTGGTTAGCAGGAAGGCCTCAAAGAGAGGCAAAGACCTAATGATGTGAGGGTGCCAGTCACCGGACTACGTGGGCAAAAGCAGTGCAGGAAATGGGAACAGCAAGTTTCAAAGACAGGTGGTGTTTATAAGGTGCTCTAAGCATTCAAGGAATGGCCAGAAGGTCAGCGTGGCTCAAGTCAAGGGAGTGTGGTCAGTGACAGGGTCAGAGAAGCAATCAAAGGCCAGAACACAGGAGACCTTGAAGGTCAGGGGTCGTACTCCAAGTGAGACAAGAAGCCGTTAGAGGCTTCTGAGCAGAGGATTGACTTCCTGATGCTTTAGACTAAAGAATCCCTCTGGCTGCTGTGGGTGGGTGGTGGGGGTAGAGGCAGAGGAAAGGTCAGGAAAAGGGGAGAATTATAAGCAAGGCCCTAATGGCTGACTCTTAGGTGGCCCTAGGACAGGGTACCACCAGAACCACCAAGTCTGAGTGCTGTCAACATGGGGCAGGGGAGGGGAGTATCAGGGATACATCAGAGGAACTGATTTGAGCATTGAGGAGAGTGTTGCTCTTGATAAACACCCTGGGGACATATCATTTCCCCCCCAGAATCTTTTCCTCAATGAAAACACAACTTTTCCACCCCAGGATTTCACAGACCTGGTATGTCTGAGTCAGTCTTTCTGTGCAGCACAGAGAGAACAGGATTTAGAGTCATATCCACAACTGTGCCCCTTACCATAAGGTAAGCCAGGGAACCCTCAGAGGCTCAGTTTTCTTATCTGTAAAATGGGACTTTTAATAGTAACACCTTGCGGTGTTATTGGGAAGATGAAACGAGTAAAGTGTCTTTTACTTCTCCTTACCGATATCGCCTCTAAGTAGCCTTTTTACTGAGATTCTTACCAAGGACGCCCAGAAGTCTGAGAGGGACTTTCAAAACAGAAGTGATACAGAGAGGAGAACAATCCCTGGAAGAAATCCAAGTTCACCCTGGGGACCAAAGCTTCTCTGCTGAACTCTGCTAAAAGTCATTTCACTTCATCTCACGTGTCCACCAACTCTGAACGATGCTGAAATAGAGGTTATTACATTTGTTTAACATGGCTTCTAAGAAAGCTAATCTAACATTATCAGGCCCGCACCACAGAGTACCCGATCCTTCTAATGACGCCAAAGTGTCCTCCTAACATGGAAGGGACAAGCCAACAACTGCACCTCAGCATCTCCTGCCTTAGCTCCAGGCCCACCCAGCCAGTCTTTCTGGACACACACTCCTGATCTTCTCTCAAGCTTCAAATTCATCACGTTCCCCAACTAAATTAATCATCTCCCCTGTAATTCTCAGACAAACATGGCCTTCCTTCTCCCAAGCCCTCTCTCTATGAGGGGCGCCATGTCCACTCAAGCCAGAAACCTGGGCAACACCTTTGACTCCTTCCTCCCTTGTTCTCCAATATCTGTCACTCATGACCAAGTTCTCTGCAGCCCACCTCCTTGACATGGCTCTGAAATATACTTTTTCCTTCAGTTCCACAGTACTGCCTTAGTCCACAGGTCCTACTGTTCACCTGGAATTTTGCAACTCACCTAGTGTCTCTCTGCTTCCTACCTCACCTACTGCCAAACCACTCTCTATATTGCTAGCAAAGTGGTATTTTTGAAAACACAAACTATATCCTAGTATTTCCTTCTAAAAACCATCCAAAGGTTTCCTACTGCCCTCAGACCAAGTCCAAACTCCTCAGCATGGAGTATCTATGTTTCTGCTTTCATCTCTCTCCAGAAGCCTGACCTACATAGCCCTTCAGAACCAGGTGCATACATCTGCCTGCCTTTGCAACTGCTGTGACACCTCTGGCATCCTTGAAGACTTGATTCAGAGAAGCGTTCCCTGCCCACCCTGCCCCCAAGTCTGAGTTGCTGAATGCCCCTGGGTTCACCTTTACCATAGCACGTTATCTCATACTATGATGTTTATTTTTATATTTATTTTTATTTTTTCGGAATTTAATTGTTTTATACAGCAGGTTCTTATTAGTTATCTATTTTATACATATTACTGTATATATGTCAATCCCAATCTCCCAATTCATCCCACCACCACCCCTCCCCTTTCCCTCGCTGGTGTCCATATGTTTGTTCTCTACATCTGTGTCCCTACTTCTGCCTTGCAAACTGGTTCGTCTGTACCATTTTTCTAGATTCCACATATATGCGTTAATATACGATATTTGTTTTCCTCTTTCTGACTTACTTCACTCTGTATGACAGTCTCTAGGTCCATCCACGTCTCTACAAATGACCCATTTTCATTCTTTTTTAGGGCTGAGTAATATTCCATTCTATATATGTACCAAATCTTCTTTATCCATTCATCTGTCAATGGGCATTTAGGTTGCTTCCATGACCTGGCTATTGTAAATAGTGCTGCAATGAACACTGGGGTGCATGTGTCTTTTGGAATTATGGTTTTCTCTGGGTATATGCCCAGTAGTGGGATTGCTGGGTCGTATGGTAATTCTATTTTTAGTTTTTTAAGAAACCTCCATACTGTCCTCCATAGTGGCTGGATCAATTTTCATTCCCACCAACAGTGCAAGAGGGTTCCCTTTTCTCCACACCCTCTCCAGCATTTGTTGTTTGTAGATTTTCGGATGATGCCCATTCTAACCGGTGTGAGGTGATACTTCATTGTAGTTTTGATTTGCATTTCTCTAATAATTAGTGATGTTGAGCAGATTTTCATGTGGCTCTTGGCCATCTGTATGTCTTCTTTGGAGAGATGTCTATCTAGGTTTTCTGCCCATTTTTGGACTGGGCTCTTTGTTTTTTTAATATTGAGCTACATGAGCTGTTTATATATTTAGGAGATTAATCCTTTGCCCATTGATTTGCTTGCAAATATTTTCTCCCATTCTGAGGGTTGCCTTTTTGTCTTGTTTATAGTTTCCTTTGCTGTGAAAAAGCTTTTATGTTTCATTAGGTCCCATTTGTTTATTTTTGTTTTTATTTCCATTACTCTAAGAGGTGGGTCAAAAAAGATCTTGCTGTGATTTATGTCACAGAGTGTTCTTCCTGTTTTCCTCTAAGAGTTTTATAGTGTCCAGTCTTACATTTAGGTCTTCAATCCATTTTGAGTTTATTTTTGTGTATGGTGTTAGGGAATATTCTAATTTCATTCTTTTAAATTTAGCTGTTCAGAGTTCCCAGCACCACGTATTGAAGAGACTGTCTTTTCTCCACTGTATATCTTTGCCTACTTGGTCATACATTAGTTGACCATAGTTGCATGGGCTTATCTCTGGGCTTTCTATACTGTTCCATTGATGTATATATTTCTGTTTTTGAGCCAGCACCATACTGTCTTGATTACTGTAGCTTTGTAGTATAGTCTGAAGTCTGGGAGCCTGATTCCTCCAGCTCTGTTTTTCTTTCTCAAGATTCCTTTGACTATTCAGGGTCTTTTGTGTTTCCATACAAATTGTGAAATTTTGTGTTCTACTTCTGTGAAAAATGCCATTGGAAGTTTGATAGGGATTGCATTGAATCTGTAGACTGCTTTGGGTAGTATAGTCATTTTCACAATATTAATTCTTCCAATCCAAGAATATGGTATATCTCTCCATCTCTTTGTATCATATTTGATTTCTTTCATCAGTGTCTTATAGATTTCTAAGTACAGCTCTTTTACCGCCTTAGGTAGCTTTATTCCTAGGTATTTTATTCTTTTTGTTGCAATGGTGAATGGGATTATTTCCTTAATTTCTCTTTCTGATCTTTTGGTGTCTGTGTATAGGAATGCAAGAGATTTCTGTGCATTAATTTTGTATCCTGCAACTTTACCAAATTCACTGATTAGCTCTAGTATTTTCTGGTGGCATCTTTAGGATTATCTATGTATAGTATCATGTCATCTGCAAACAGTGACAGTTTTAATTCTTCTTTTCCAATTTGTATTCCTTTTATTTCTTTTTCTTCTCTGACTGCCGTGGCTAGGACTTCCAAAACTATGTTAAATAATAGTGGCGAGAGTGGACACCCTTGTCTTGTTCCTGATCTTAGAGGAAATGCTTTCAGTTTTTCACCATGGAGAATGATGTTTGCTGTGGGTTTGTCATATATAGCCTTTATGATGTTGAGGTAGCTTCCCTCTATGCCCACTTTCTGGAGATTTTTTTAAATCATAAATGGGTGTTGAATTTTGTCAAAAGCTTTTTCTGTATCTATTGGGATGATCATATGGCTTTTATTTTTCAATTTGTTAATATGGGGTATCACATCGACTGATTTGCATATAGTGAAGAATCCCTGCATCCCTGGGATAAATACCACTTGATCATGGTGCATGACCCTTTTAATGTGTTGTTGGATTCTGTTTGCTAGTATTTTGTTGAGGATTTTTGCATCTATATTCATCAGTGATATTGGTCTGTAATTTTCTTTTTTGTAGTATCTTTGTCTGGTTTTGGTATCAGGGTAATGGTGGCCTCGTAGAATGAGTTTGGGAGTGTCCCTTCCTCTGCAATTTTCTGGGAGAGTTTGAGAAGGATGGGTGTTAGCTCTTCTCTAAATGTTTGAAAGAATTCACCTGTGAAACCATCTGGTCCTGGACTTTTGTTTGTTGGAAGATTTTTAATCAAGCTTTCAACTTCATTACTTGTGATTGGTCTGTTCATATTTTCTGTTTCTTCCTGGTTCAGTCTTGGAAGATTATACCTTTTCAAGAATTTGTCCATTTCTTCCAGGTTGTCCATGTTAGTGGCACAGAGCTGCTTGTAGTAGTCTCTAATGATGCTTTCTATTTCTGCAGTGTCCATTGTAACTTCTCCTTTTTCATTTCTTATTTTATTGATTTGAGTCCTCTCTCTCTTTTTCTTGATGAGTCTGGCTAAAGGTTTATCAATTTTGTTTATCTTCTCAAAGAACCAGCTTTTAGTTTTATTGATCTTTGCTATTATTTTCTTTGTTTCTATTTCATTTATTTCTGCTCTGATCTTTATGAATTCTTTCTTTCTACTAACTTTGGGTTTTGTTTGTTCTTCTTTCTCTAGTTCCTTTAGGTGTAAGGTTAGATTGTTTATTTTAGATTTTTCTTGTTTCTTGAGGTAGGATTGTATTGCTATAAACTTCCCTCTAAGAACTGCTTTTACTGCATCCCATAGGTTTGGGATCATCATGTTTTCATTATCAATTGTGTCTAGGTATTTTTTGATTTCCTCTTTGATTTCTTCAGTGATCTCTTGGTTATTTAGTAACATATTGTTTAGCCTCCATGTTTTTGTGTTTTATACATTTTTTCCCCATAATTGATTCCTAATCTCATAGTGTTGTGGTCAGAAAAGATGCTTGATGTGATTTCAATTTTTTAAAATTTACTGAGGCTTGATTTGTGACCCAAGATGTGATCTATCCTGCATAATATTCCGTGTGCACTTGAGAAGAAAGTGTAATCTGCTGTTTTCGGAAGGAATGTCCTATAAATATCAACTAAATCCATCTGGTCTATTGTGTCATTTAAAGCTTGTGTTTCCTTATTAATTTTCTGTCTGGATGATCTGTCCATTGGTGTAAGTGAAGTGTTAAAGTCCCCCATTGTTATTGTGTTACTGCCGATTTCCTCTTTTATAGCTGTTAGCATTTGCCTTATGTATTGAGGTGCTCCTATGTTGGGTGCATATATATTTATAATTGTTATATCTTCTTCTTGGATTGATCCCTTGATCATTATGTAGTGTCCTTCCTTGTCTCTTGTAACATTCTTTATTTTAAAGCCTATTTTATCTGATATGAGTATTGCTACTCCAGCTTTCTTTTCATTTCCATTTGCATGGAATATCTTTTTCCATCCCCTCACTTTCAGTCTGTATGTGTCCCTAGGTCTGAAGTGGGTCTCTTGTAGATAGCATATAGATGGGTCTTGTTTTTGTATCCAACCAGCGAGCTTCTGTCTTTTGGTTGGAGCATTTAATCCATTCACATTTAAGGTAGTTATCGATATGTATATTCCTATGACCATTTTCTTCATTGTTTTGGGTTTGCTTTTGTAGGTCTTTTCTTGTCTTGTGTTTCCCACTTAGAGAAGTTCCTTTAGCATTTGCTGTAGAGCTGGTTTGGTGGTGCTGAATTCTCTTAGCTTTTGCTTATCTGTAAAGCTTTTGATTTCTCCATCAAATCTGAATGAGATCCTTGCCGGGTAGAGTAATCTTGGTTGTAGGTTCTTCCCTCTCATCGCTTTAAATATATTGTGCCACTCCTTTCTGGCTTATAGAGTTTCTGATGAGAAATCAGCTGTTAACCTTATGGGAGTTCCCTTGTATGTTATTTGTCACTTTTCCCTGTTGCCTTTAATAATTTTTCTTTGTCCTTAATTTTTGTCAATTTGATTACTATATGTCTTGGCATGTTTCTCCTTGTGTTTATTCTGTCTGGGACTCTCTGTGCTTCCTGGACTTGGGTAGCTACTTCCTTTCCCGTGTTAGGGAAGTTTTTGACTATAAGCTCTTCAAATATTTTCTCAGGTCCTTTCTCTCTCTCTTCTCCTCCTGGGACCCCTATAATGCAAAAGTTGGTGCGTTTTCTTTTGTCCCAGAGGTCTCTTAGGCTGTCTTCATTTCTTTTCATTCCTTTTCCTTTATTCTGTTCCATGGCAGTGAATTCCACCATTCTGTCTTCCAGGTCACTTCTCTGTTCTTCTGCCTCAGTTATGCTGTTATTGATTCCTTCTAGTGTATTTTTCATTTCAGTTATTGTACTGTTCATCTCTGTTTGTTCTTTAATTCTTCTAGGTGTTTGTCCTTTAATTTTTCTAGGTCTTTGTTAAACATTTCTTGCATCTTCTCGAACCTTGCCTCCATTCTTTTTCTGAGGTCCTAGATCATCTTCACTCTTTATTCTGATTTTTTTTTTTTCTGGAAGGTTGCCGATCTCCACTTCATATAATTGTTTTTCTGGGGTTCTATCTTGTTCCTTCAAGAGGTACATAGCGCTCTGCTTTTTGTCTTTCTTTCTGTGAATGTAGTTTTCGTTCCACAGGCTGCAGGACTGTACTACTTCTTGCTTCTGCTGTCTGCCCTCTGGTGGATGAGGTTATCTAAGAGGCTTGTGCAAGCCTCCTGATCGGAGTGACTGGTGTTGGGTAGAGCTAGGTGTTGCTCTGGTGGGCAGAGCTCAGTAAAACTTTAATCCACTTTTCAGCTGATGTGTGGGACTGAGTTCCCTCCCTGTTGATTGTTTGGCCTGAGGTGACCCAGCACTGGAGGCTACAGGCTCTTTGTTGGGGTTAATGGTGGACTCTGGGAGGGCTCACACTAAGGAGTGCTTCCCAGATCTTCTGCTGCCAGTGTCCTTGTCCCCACAATGAGCCACAGCCACCTCCTGCCTCTGCAGGAGACCCTCCACCACTAGCATGTATGTCTGGTTCAGTCTCCTATGGGGTCACTGCTCCTTCCCCCTGGGTTCCAGTGCACACACTACTTTATGTGTGCCCTCCAAGAGTGGAGTCTCTGTTTCCCCCAGTCCTGTCGAAGTCCTGCAATCAAATCCTGCTAGGCTTCAAAGTATAATTCTCGGAATTCCTCCTCCCGTTGCCAGACCCCCAGGTTCGGAAGCCTGACGTGGATCTCAGAACCTTCACTCCAGTGGGTGGACTTCTGTGGTATAAGTGTTCTCCAGCTTGTGAGTCACCCACCCAGCGGTTATGGGATTTGATTTTATTGTGGTTGCGCCCCCCTACCAACTCATTGCAGCTTCTCCTTTGTCTTTGGATGTGGGGTATCTTTTTTAGTGACTTCCGGTGTCTTTCTGTCGATGACTGTTCAGCAGTTAGTTGTGATTCCGGTGCTCTCACAAGAGGGAGTGAGCGCACACTCTTCTACTTCTCCATCTTGAACCAATACTCACTATGATGTTTATACTGAAGCTTCTTGAAGCAACAAGGGCCACATCTTGGTATTCCAGTGCCAGCACTGTGATTGGCACATAGGAGGTTCCTAATGCCTGCTTAGGAGGGAGGGGGGCGTCCTTGCTGTCATTAATAAGCACCCATAATGTGCTCTGCCTGGCTATTCATTTTCCCCACCCCCAGACAGAAGTGAGGTCCTGTTAGTTCAGATGCATCACACATAAAACTCCTTTGATTTTTGAGTTTTTCATTTATTATTAGGTAATACCCTAAGGACTGAGAACTAGATTTAAAACCGATGGAGCAGATATGAAGGCAGACTGGCATGCCAACAAGACACAGAGACATGGAAGGCACTCAGGGATGGCAGCAAGCTAGGGTTAACTTTACCTTGGTAGACAAAGCACCTTTTCGGCAAATATGATGACAACCTGGGCATGGATGCAGCCACTCTCTTTGGACTGGAGCTCTTTGGAGACTGCTCTGTTATGTCTGAGTTCAGAAACTTAATGTGTAAGTTATTAAAAGTCAATAATCTTTAGCTAACTATAAAGTCAACTAGTTAGAGATTAGAAAAGTATTCGCCAACACAATCAAGAAGCAGGAAGTTTTTCCATGTGACCTCATTCACCCACAAATTAATAAATCAACAAATTAAGGCCTCACGTCCAAAATTCTAGATCTAGAACTATATTCCAAGAACCCTTACTTCTTCATACCTTGGTTTTAAGAACTGTGATTGTGTGTGTGTTGGGGGTGGGGGAGGGGAGAAAGAATAATATGAGGACTCAAGAGAATAAGGAAAGATTTCCCTTTTCCCCTCCTTAATCTTTATCCTTAAGTCTAGTGCAGTTCTGATCCCACTTCCAAAAAGTATCTCAATTTTCATAACTTTCAGTATAATTAAAGGGTAGGATACCAAAGTAGTTCATATCATGTTAATAATGATTACTAAGATCTTATTAGATTTATTCCCACTTCAAATTTCTTCAAATTTCTTGGTTTTATTTCAAAATATGCATAGAATTATAAGTTTTACTCACTAATGGAACTGTTATGCATTCAAGCCACAGCAATAAACTTTTCTATACACTGTTATGTCTATAAACTTAACATAAATTACTGAAATATAAACAATATCTTGGAGAAACTGGATTTGGGGTTTATAGTTATGCTGGAAATCAAGTTGACGGATTGATAAAGAACCACTAGATCCACCACCAACACCCCGCTTCTCACTTCCTTGACTATTAATCTATAGGTAAATGTGTTTCTTTTAGGAGCACGGAAAAAAACAAGCAAACAAACAAACAAAAAACGGAATGTAGAGTAGAAAGAGACCTGTGTAGTCCTCAGATCTGTCCAAGCCAGCATCCCTGTCATTCAGCATTTGTCAGTGATGGGCAGTTCACTCCAGTTAGAGTAGCCATTCCTCCTTTTGGAGAGCTTCTAATTACTTGGAAATTTCCCCTTTCATTGATTAGAAATCTACCAACAGCAATGCAGTGGAAGGAAATGGTTGAAAACACTGGCCCTGGTGTGGGACAGATCTGGATTATAGGCCCAGGCTCTGCTAATTACCAGCTGTTAGATCCTGGGCATTATCTTGATTTACTCATGGTTCTTCACCTGTGAAATGGGGATAACCATAGTACTGTACCTCACTCATGAGGTTTAAAGGATGAATGTACGCAGAAAGATCAGCTTATAGCAAATGGTTAATAGATGGTAACTGCTGTTAGTACTGCCACACTACTGCCCTAGTTCTATCCTTTGGGGCCTTAGAGAACAAGGCTAATCCTTCTAAATGGCAACTCTTTGAAAACCACCACCATATTTACTCCTCTCATTCTTTCAAGTGACACACTTCCTCTTCCTTCAAGAGTTCCTCAACCAGCCCATTTTCTAGATCTTTTATTACTCTGGCAGGTTTGTACCGTGGAAAGAGTATGGGCTTCGGGTTGACAGAGATCTAGGTTCAAGTCCTAGCTTTGCCACTTCCTAGCTGTTGGCCTTACACAAACTACTCAGTTGACATAACCCTTTCTTTCCTGATCTGAAAATAGGTAGATTAATGATCTCTTCATAGTGTTAAGTGTTAAAACATTCCCCTCCAGTATTTAACACAACGCCCAACATATGGTGAGTTGCTTGCTCAGTAAATACGATCTCAATCTTCCTTGTTAACCTTTTCTGTACATACCCCAATTTACCAATGACTCTTAAAACACAGTTCACAGAACTGAATGCATATTCCTAAAGGGATGAGAACACGACAGAGTGAATTTGGATATTTTCTATGCCCTAGAACTGAATTTTTAGCAAAGCATCTCTGATCATATTTTTTTCTTTAGTTACAGCATCTCACTGCTCATTCACACTGTGGTCAACTCAAACAGTCAAATCTAACTTGCACAACTGCTCTTAAGGCAGATTTCCTAAGCATACTTGGTAATTGGTTTTTAGGACTGTCTCCTAGGGATCACTATTTCCTTTTCCAAGCTCTCACACATCATCTGCTTAATGATCTCTTCTAGAATTTTGCCCAGGGGCAATGACAAGTTCACTAGTCTATAATTCATAGACCCAGATTTTTCCTCTTTCTGAAACGTGAAATATCTTTTTCTTGTAATCTTCTCATATTTCATCCATTCCCCATGATTTTGCAAAGATGATCAACAATCATTTTGCAATCACATTCTTTAGGACTCCAGGTCGTAAGTGACCAAGGCCTGGACACATTTAAAGGAGTGAGGGATGCCTGCCTTTTTCCTCGTGGTTTTCAAACTTCTATTTTTCAAATCACCTATGTTCTAGTGTTTCTAGTTTGAAGATCTGACAGTTCTCTACTTGAGGTTAAAAAAAAAAAAAAGGAGATACGTGGTTAGAACAATGTGACTTCAGAATATCTCTTTGTCATGTGGTACTCTCTTTTCTTTTATACTTTTCTTCTCTCATCGTCAGTCTTTTCCATGAACCCAATGCATTCAGGGTTTCAGTTCCTCTGCACTTATACTTGATTTTAAGCTCTGCTTTCCATACTGTGTACTTCTCAAAAGATATTTTATGAATATGTAGGCAGCCACGTGATTTTTCTTCATGGTCTCACCGTTTTGGACCCAATTAGAATAAATTATGTTGTACTTCTGTCTTCAAGTTCTCATCTCTTATTTCCTGAGACAACACCTTACTCTGTCACCATCCCTCTCTCTGGATGTTATATACTCGAAAATGCCACAGCCATGTCCCCCCCAGCAACTAGTATCCTGCCCCTACTGCCCCTTATCTCCATGGGGACTGCTGGCTGACCTTGGAACCCACACTGGCTACAGAGAATGTGAAGGGTCTTGAGTCACCTGCAAGGTTGCCTGAGTCTACATCCATGCTCCCCTCTCCAAGACCCACAGACACAGAGCTCCACAGAAAAGTCTCCATGCTGTCTTCTGCTCAAAACCTGCTAGGTCTCACCTAGCCAGCTGGGACCTGCCACGGCAGAAAGCACAGAACCTCAGGACAGAGGATCTAGACCTGCCATGGGGCCCCAGGCAAACTCTTTTCCTTCTCTCGGCCTTCTTTCCTAATCCTTAAAGTAAGGGCAATAAAAACATCTTTCACAGCAGTTGTAAAGTTCTGGGATGGGCAAATATTGAAAGTGGATGAGATAGTAGGTGGACAAATATTCTACAACCCATTGTACAAATACTTTAAAACTGTGGAAATAACTCTAGAAATGGCAAATGGAAGAACAAAGAGAAATCATCCCTGTTCCCCCAACATCACCATCTCTCTGGAGGTTCTCCAGTTTGAATGTGAAGAAGAGATTTTTCTCTGAAGGCCCTGGAAGGCACGGTCATCCCTAACCCACAGGGACACATGGAAATGAACGAAGATTGAAAAGATATGCTACCAAGTAACTTGCAGATGGTAAAGACAAAACCCAGTGGGATCTTAACGGAAAACCTCTGGGAGAAGAAGCATGATGTGAAAAATGCAGAAAACAGAAAACAGAACCAACCTGCTGCTCGAGACCAGCTGAGTGTGGCACAGCCATAAAGTCATGGTCCTGGGAAAACCCAGCATGACTTCTGCCCACGGGAGCAGTGATTCCCCAAGCAGCCCAGACTGTGTGATTTTCGTGGGTCCCCCCAAAGGAATGTGTTATCTTCAGAGGGCCTGGGGAAAATATTAGGAGAGGTGGTGGGTGGAGGGAGGCCCCCAATGCTTTGTTAATAGAACCACACCAAAATCTACAGCAATGAGCACCCCCTGACGCTTACCCCCAGCCCCCGCATGCTCCCTGAACACTGGTGTGCCTTTTCTTCCCACCCAGTCCTGGAGCATTCACACAGCTCCACATTTCTGTCCCTGGTCATCATTCTTTTCCCCATGTCTCTTATTTTAATCTAATCTTTAGACCAAATTGTCCTTCATCTTAATCATTTCTTCCTATTACTGCTTTGGTCTGATTATCTTTCTCTCCTACTGTATTTTCAGGGCCCTTTATCACTTTGACTGGTTTTCTTTAATTAGAAGTTAGGTCAGTTTTCATCTTTTTCATCCTTCAATTTAGCCATTTTCAGGGCTGCTATTTGGCATAAATGAATGGTGGTCAACTCATGAAATGGTGCCACAGTCCCTCATGGAACTGGTCTCCTTACTTCACAGCTGTCTGAGGTGTAGGAATACATTGTCCAAGATCTGCTGGCAGCCATAGCTGGGCCGTATTTCACAGACCTGCCTCACCACAGTGTGATTTGGAAAGAAGTCTGGGATTTTAGGGCTAGGAGAGACCTCGTGAGACAGTCAAGCCCATCTACACAACTGCAGGCAGAGAAATCCGAGTATCACAGCTGATTTCTAAGGTTTCTTCAAGGCATAACATTATAAAAATGTCTAAATTATTATGACAACTATCTACTGTGTACCTGAAATAAGGAGTAAGCAATCAACTGAATTTTAAAATCTAGTGAGAGTCAGACAAATACACATTTATCTTTTTGAAAGTCCAGTTGAATCACCCTCACGGCCTATCTCAGCAGTTAATTTATGTTTTAATTTCACAGCTGTTAAGAAGTGCTTTCTTATATCCCACAAAATCTTCCCTGGTTTACTTGAATCAACCACAAACCACCATATAGCACTTTCTAAATACCAAACACTGTGATAAGTAAACTTCCTCTTGTTCACTACTTGACAAACAGGCAAAAAACAGGCCACTGTCCCTCACAAAACCCCACCAATCCTTTCACATACTTCAAGGCTTTAACTTCTCTGCAACACTGATAATTTCTCCAAAATAACTGTCACCTGCTCTTGGCTTTCAAAAACCAAATCTTTACACAGGCTGCCAATTCTTCCTCCTCTGCTTCTGTGTTATCTGGGTTCGCACATTTGGTGTGTTCATGTTTTCTGGGGTCAGCCAACCTTCCTACACTTCTGAGGATCCTCAGGCTTCCTGAAGACTCTTGCTCAGAGACACAGCTTTCCTCCTGAGCCAGAGAGCGGAGAGAATACCAGCACACCACAAATAGAAGGGTGGTGCTTTGACTGGTGTGTGCTGGGGGAGCCTCACTTAGAAAGCTTCATCTTCCTCTCCTTTCCCCATGAACAATTTGTCTTCTTGCTTGCACAACAGGGAAAACTTCCCTTCTTTAAGTGGTATGTGGAGAAAGGGGTCAGGCATAAGTCTCCCCAATGCAAAATAAATCATAATCAGAAGTTCACACCCTTCTTGATCCACTCCCCTGTATCCCTTGAGATCCCTGTGGTTTTGTGGAATAAAAGAACTGACAGAACAGAGCCACAAAGCCTCAGCTGAGATGGCCTCTCTTCTACCTTCTCAAAGCTCTGAGCTTTAGTTTTCTCAACCTCAAAAAGGCATGAGAAGAGTCTCACAGGATTATTATGTGAATCAAATGATTTATACACAGTGCGTGGCACATAGTAGGTGCTTAAAAAAATCTTTACTGAAGTGAGCAAGAATATTTGCTAATCTCTTGTGTCCCTCTCACATGCCAGGCACTGCTCAAATCACACTACACATAAAAACTCATTTAATCCTCACAACCTTATGAGGTGGGTACTACTATTATCCCCATTTTATAGATGAGGAAACTGAGAGGGGTTAGTCAACGTTCTCAAGGTCACACAGCTAGTAGGTATCTGTATTAGTTTCCCAGGGCTGCTGTAACAAATTATCACAAAGTGATAATTTAAAACAACAGAAATTTAACCTCTCAGAGTTCCAGAAGCCAGAAATCAAGATATTGGCAAGGTTAGTTCCTTTGAGAGGCTCTGAGGGAGAATCCAGTCCACGTGTCTCTCCTGGCGTCTGGTGGTTGCCGGCAATCCTTGGCATGCTTTGGCTTTTAGTTGCATCACTCCAATCTGCAGTCTCCATCTTCACACGGCCTTTTTCCTTGTGTCTCCCCTCTATGTTTCTGTCTCCAAATTTCCCTCTTCTTATAAGAACACCAATCATTAGACTTAGGGCTCACTCTAATCAATTATGACCTCATCTTAACTCAATTACATCAGCAAAGTCCTTTTGCCAAATAAAGTCACATTCATAGGTATCAGGGGTTAGGACTTCAGCATATCTTTTTGAGGGACACAATTTGGCCCACTGCAGTCTCTGAGACAGAATTTGAACCCTGGCCATCTTAACCAAGTCCTTCACATCTGCATTATCTGCTTAGCTGATTAATAACTGTCAAAAATCATTCAAATATTAGATTGTTATTATTACTATTGTTATCTCTGTATCTAGCTAGAAGTCAGTGCTATGGTACATTTATGCCACCTAGGAACCCTGAATTTCCTTATTCCAGGTATTCTTCCAAGCCCTGGATGCCTTTATAGACTCTCTACGGCCAAAACAAATTCATTCTCATGTGGGTAAGATTTTCACTGGACACTTGAGTGAGTGGTGCTTGATTGCTTTGCTCTCCCTGACGGCCCACCTTCCATCCAAGTTTCTTCAAACCAACCAACCCAGGAATATGATAAATGTCATAAGAACATCTTAGTTGTTCCAAACACTAAGTGACCCTCAGGCCACTTGCTCAACACATGGGGAGCCTCGTGTGCCATGACAGGAAATGAAGAGAGGGCATCCAGCTCCTACCTCCCTGGGGCCTGGAGCATGCCTGACTGGGCCTGGCTGGCACGGCCACGTAGTCTTCTTTCCTAGTAGTTTTCTTTCTCCGATTGCTCTGACCTGCTTGCCTGATGCTACATCAGAGGAGGTCTGAATCACAGCTCACCTGAAGGCACTTCCTCCCAGGACCTGAGGTTAAGAGAACAAGCCAGGGAGCTCAGTGCAGGCGTTTACTCCAGGTGTCAACAACGCTAATTCTCACGTATGCCCTCAGGACAACAGCTGAACCATTCTGATTTATCCTAGGACAACTCCCTCTCTATCATAATCTAGTTTTTTCCTTTTTTTTAAACTATAAAGGATCATGTACCTTTACTTCTAGGTCACTAACACATCTAAGAAAAAAATGCAAAAATGAACGGATTCATATTTGGTCTCATTTCAACTTCCAATCACTTTTTCTTTTTAACATCTTTACTGGAGTATAAGTGCTTCACAATGGTGTGTTAAAAGGAGATCAGCTCGGTGCTTTGTGACCACCAAGCTGGGGCTGAGATAGGGAGGATGGGAGGGAGACGCAAAAGGAAGGAGATATGGGGATATGTGTAAATGTATAGCTGATTCACTATGTTATAAAACAGACCACCCTCCCTATCCCACCCCTCTAGGTGCTCACAAGGCACAGAGCTGATCTCCCTATGCTATGCGGCTGCTTCCCACTAGCTATCTATTTTACACTTGGTAGTATATGTAAGTCCATGCCATTCTCTCACTTCGTCCCTGCTTACCCTTCCCTCCCCGTGTCCTCAAGTCCATTTTCCACGTCTGCATCCTTATTCGTGTCCTGCCTCTAGCTTCTTCAGAACCATTTTTTTTTTTAGATTCCATATTATAGGTGTTGGCATACAGTATTTGCTTTTCCCTTTCTGACTTCACTATGTATGACAGACTCTAGGTACATCCACCTCACTACAAATAACCCAATTTCATTTCTTTTCACAGCTGAGTAATATTCCATTGTATATATGTGCCACATTTTCTTTATCCATTCATCTGTTGATTGACACTTAGGTTGCTTCCATGTCTTGGCTATTGGCTATTGTAAACAGAGCTGCAATGAACATTGTGGTACATGACTCTTTTTGAATTATGATTTACTCAGGTTATATACCCAGTAGTGGGATTGCTGGGTCATAT
Source organism: Mesoplodon mirus (assembly GCF_964341445.2). Classification (NCBI taxonomy): domain Eukaryota; kingdom Metazoa; phylum Chordata; class Mammalia; order Artiodactyla; family Ziphiidae; genus Mesoplodon; species Mesoplodon mirus. The sequence continues at coordinate 125,334,891 of NC_138978.1, read as the reverse complement.
GGTAGTTTTATTTTCAGTTTTTTAAGGAACCTCCATTGTGGCTATATCAATTTACATTCCCACCAGCAGTGCAAAAGGGTTCCCTTTTCTCCACACCCTCTCCAGCATTTATTGTTTGTAGATTTTTTGATGATGGCCATTCTGACTGGTGTGAGGTGATACTTCATTGTAGTTTTGATTTGCATTTCTCTAATGATTAGTGATGTTGAGCATCCTTTCATGTGTTTGTTGGCAATCTGTATATCTTCTTTGGAGAAATGTCTATTTAGGTCTTCTGCCCATTTTTGGATTCGGTTGTTTTTTTGATACTGAGATGCATGAGCTGCTTGTAAATTTTGAAGATTAATCCTTTATCAGTTGCTTCCTTTGCAAATATTTTCTCCCATTCTGGGGGTTGTCTTTTCATCTTGTTTATGGTTTCCTTTGCTGTGCAAAAGATTTTAAGTTTCATTACGTCCCATTTGTTTATTTTTGTTTTTATTTCCATGTCTCTAGGAGGTGGGTCAAAAAGGATCTTGTGTGATTTATGTCATAGAGTGTTCTGCCTAGGTTTTCCTCTAAGAGTTTGATAGTTTCTGGCCTTACATTTAGGTCTCTAATCCATTTTGAGTTTATTTTTGTGTATGGTGTTAGGGAGTGTTCTAATTTCATTCTTCTACATGTAGCTGTCCAGTTTTCCCAGCACCACTTATTGAAGAGGCTGTCTTTTCTCCATTGTATATTCTTGCCTCCTTTATCAAAAATAAGGTGACCATATGTGCGTGGGTTTATTTCTCAGCTTTCTATCCTGTTCCACTGATCTATATTTCTGTTTTTGTGCCAGTTCCATACTGTCTTGATTACTGTAGCTTTGCAGTATAGCCTGTAGTCTGGGAGCCTGATTCCTCCAGCTCTGTTTTTTCTCAAGATTGCTTTGGCTACTTGGGGTCTATTGTGTTTCCATACAACTTGTGAAATATTTTGTTCTAGTTCTGTGAAAAATGCCATTGGTAGTTTGATAAGGAGTGCACTGAAACTGTAGATTGCTTTGGGTAGTATAGTCATTTTCACAATGTTGATTCTTCCAATCCAAGAACATGGTATATCTCTCCATCTGTTTGCATCATCTTTAATTTCTTTCATCAGTGTCTTATAGTTTTCTGCATACAGGTCTTTTGTCTCCTAGGTAGGTTTATTCCTATTTTATTCTTTTTGTTGCAGTGATAAATGGGAGTGTTTCCTTAATTTCTCTTTCTGATCTTTCATTGTTAGTGTATAGGAATGCAAGAGATTTCTGTGCATTAATTTTGCTTTCTGGTACTTTACCAAATTCATTGATTAGCTCTAGTAGTTTCTGGTAGCATCTTTAGGATTCACTATGTATAATATCATGTCATCTACAAACAGTGACAACTTTACTTCTTCTTTCCCGATTTGGATTCCTTTTATTTCTTTTTCTTCTCTGATTGCTGTGGCTAAGACTTTCAGAACTACGTTGAATAATAGTGGTGAGAGTGGACAACCTTGTCTTGTTCCTGATTTTAGAGGAAATGGTTTCAGTTTTTCACCACTGAGAACGATGTTGGCTGTGGGTTTGTCATATATGGCCTTTATTATGTTAAGTTCCCTCTATGCCTACTTTCTGCAGGGTTTTTATCATAAATGGGTGTCGAATTTTGTCGAAAGCTTTTTCTGCATCTATTGAGATGATCATATGGTTTTTCTCCTTCAATTTGTTAATGTGGTGTATCACATTGATTGATTTGCATATATTGAAGAATCCCTGCATTCCTGGGATAAACCCCACTTGATCATGGTGTATGGTCCTTTTAATGTGCTGTCAGATTCTGTTTGCTAGTATTTTGTTGAGGATTTTTGCATCCATGTTTATCAGTGATATTGGCCTGTCGTTTTCCTTCTTTGTGACATCTTTGTCTGGTTTTGGTTTCAGGGTGATGGTGGCCTCGTAGAATGAGTTTGGGTGTGTTCTTCCCTTGGCTATATTTTGGAAGAGTTTGAGAAGGATAGGTGTTAGCTCTTCTCTAAACGTTTCATAGAATTCGCCTGTGAAGCCATCTGGTCCTGGGCTTTTGTTTGTTGGAAGATTTTTAATCACAGTCTCAATTTCAGTGCTTGTGACTGGTCTGCTTATATTTTCTATTTCTTCCTGGTTCATCTCGGAAGGTTTCCAACCACCCTTTAACAGTCTTCTGGTTTTATTTTATAGGTTTGGGAAAGGGGTGAGTTGGGAGGCCTGAGGCAGCCAGGTTTTTGTTTGTTTGCTGTATGCCAGAAGTTCTCTTACTGTCTCCCCACCACCCAGGAGCAGTTGCTGAGGGATTACAGTGCCTGTGGGGTGGTTCGGCATAACCTTCATTCTAAGAAATGCACGTCTTGCTCCGTATCCACACCCTCCCCCACCCCACATCAGAGTTTCTTGGGACACAGAGCTGAGCAGTTTCTGAGCCTGTCCTTGAAGGGCTGAGTGTGCTGATGGAGTGAGACAAGAGCGGGACAGCGGAACAGAGCACTGTGGACATGGTCCTGGAGGAGCCGCCAATGCAGCCAATGGCCTGTGAGCCAGGAAAGGCACAGAGAGGGGAGCGGCTGCCTGAGCGACGTCTTGAAGAATATGTGGGAGGTGGCAGGGACTGTGACGCGGGGAACTGATCAGTCTGGGTCCTGGCAAGAAACAGATAATTTGAGTCATCTGAGGAGAGTTTAATAAGGGACTGTTTACAAAGATGAGGGCAGAGTGCAGGGAAACCCCAGAGGATACTACAGTACCTGTGGGAGCTCTCAGCACCCCAAGGCTTGAGGGGGCAGGGCAGTGAGAGGTCATCAGAACCCGGAGAGAGAAAGAACTGTGTGCCACCTGGCAGGAACTCTCATGACAGTAAAGAAGTCTGCTGATGCAGTACACACAGGCCAGCCTCCCTGGGCACCTAGCACTGCAGAGAGATCTGGAGGAACAAAGAAAGCTCTGCATCACAGAGACAGGAGAGGGAAGAACATTCCTTGCAAGGGAAACTGCACATAGAAAGGCAAGGAGTGACAAAACAGCAGTTTGCTTGGGCACAGGGACATGGGACATGCTGAGGGCCTGGCAGGAGATGGGAACAGAGGGAGGTCAGGGCCTGCTGGGGAGCGGATTTCACCTTGGGGGCTCAGGGTACAGATGGGGGTCTGAGCAGGGGAATGATGTAGTTGGTAATAATGGTGGTGTGAAGGCTATCTTGGAGGAGGACAGAGCAGAAGAAGGGAGGCCAATAAAGCGGTTACTGCAATATGGAATGTCTGGGGGAAGAGGAAGAATCTGGACCCAGGGCTTGCCAGTCAGAAGAGCTGGACTCAAATCCCTGCTCTGCTGCTTACAATTGTGAAACACTGGGTGAGTCTTTTAATCCTCAAGTTATAGTTCTGCCACCTGCAAACACGGGAGCTGTCATGAGAATCAGCGTTTGGGTAAACCAGGTGCCATGCACAGGACAGGGTGACTGACACATCCTGGAGTTATGCAGTGTACAGACCGTGCAGCCAGACTGGTCAACCTGAGTCCAGGCAAGAAAAGCTGAAGGCCTAATTAAGGCACCGACAGTGATCACAGGTAGCACATAGATTCAAGAGTCTTTTCTCTGGATGTGAGAATAAGGAAGGGGAAGACTCTGAGTTGTATAACTTGGTTGACTTGGTGAGTTGACTAAACATTAACTAGGTCAAGGGGCACAGAAACAGGAAGAAGTTGAGGGGACAGGGAAGGAAGAAGAGGAATGTGGTTCTAAACATGTCAAGTCTCAGGAGCCACCAAAGCGCTCAGGTGGACTTGCCTATCACACAACTGAAAACAAGGGATCGAGGAGAGAGGCAAGACTTAACGAGTCATCAGGACTTCGAGGGTGGTTGAAGCCGCGGGAGATATGAGATACCCTGAGAAGAAGTAGAATGAGAAGAGAAGGGGTCACTGAGAGAACCCCATTAACAGTATCCATTTAAATGGAGCACAGAACAGGGAGAGTCAGCATAAAAAAAAAAAAAAAATAGAGCAGGAAAAGACCAGGAGAGCAGAGGAGGAACAGGAGAAAACCACCATGGAAGCTGAGGGAGGAAAGAGACTCCATGGTCCATAGCACTAAGTGCTTCAGAGAGAATGAATGGGATGAGGCCAGACAGTGAGCCAGAGACTTAGTAACGAAGGCATCCCTGGTGAACTCAGCGAGGGCAGCCTCCATAGGGAGCACAGGAAGCCCAACTATAATGAGCTGAAAAATGAGTGGGGGGTTTTGGAAATATATACAGCAAATGCGATCATTCCAAAAGCCTAGCACTGAAAGAGCAAGATACCACGGTAGGCTGCGGGAGGATAATTTCTTTTTAGGATGGTGAAACCTGAGCCTATTTATAGGCTAAAAAAGGAACAAAACAGAAATAGCCTCCAGGTGGAGGGGAAATAGAGAAAAAATGATGGCTCAAGAAACAGAGACAGCAGAAGACCGGGTCCAGCTGGAGAAGCTCACCTCGGAAAAGAGGCAGCAGTGCCTCCCCTCGGCCAAGAGGGCACCGACTGTGAACCTGCTGCACAGGGGGCCGACGGCCCCTGGCCTGGCTCCCTCCCCGCTTCCTAGAGAGCACTGCGGGGGCCTTTCTGAAGTAGCTACGCCTTTCCCTGGCAGAGAGTTGAGCTTGATGTGCAAGTAGGAGGAACGAGACTGGCTGAGGCAAGAGATCAGTGTAACTGATCTCTGATTAAAAGCAGAGGCTGTTTTACCTGCAACAGACCTGCATTTTATTGTCCATTACTTACTTCCCTTTCCTCAGGGTGAGGATGACTCCCAGAAAGAGACATGGATCAAAAGGAAGGCATGTGCAATCAGAAATATTTTGCTGCAGTCTTCTTAGGAGATATGTATGAATTCATCCTGACTCTGATGGCCTGAAGGAGGAGGCTCATGTAAATACATGGGGTGGGGAGGTGAGGAGGGAGGCCTGGCCAGGGACACTAAAAGCTCTCTGGGGACCCGGTTTATGAGCACTTGCAGTTTCAATCTTACAGTTAGCTTGTCAAATTCCTCTTTATCAGCTAAGGCATCTGACAGGCTTAATTGTTTCCTTAGGGCTTTGTCCTTCCCATCAGTGAACAAAGGCAGTTGGGAGGGATTTGGGTTTAGCTCTTTGGATAAAAGAAATACTTTTTAACACACATATACACACACATAAAAATAGATGTGTGTGCATGTGTATTACGCGCATGTGTGTATATATACACGTGTGCATACACACACACACACGTACATATTTTTTCTTTTGTTATTAGTGTTTTGGGAGTAGGGATAGGTAGATCTGACCATTGGCCTGCTGCTGGCATGGCCACTCCAACTTTGGAAGGAAATGCACCAGCAATACCTCACCATCTCCAGACGTCAAATGCCATCTTCAACAACTGATTATGTGCCAATAGGAGACGATGAGGGAAAACGAGCCCATGTGCAGATCACGACCATGAGGGTTTGCCCTTCTGAGGCTCTTCCCCTCCAAAAAACCTTTTACTGGGGCCATTATTAAAAACAAGATGAACACATTTACTGTTTATTATGGTTTCATTTCTCCCATCCACCCTCTGATAGTTACAAGACAAACTGGACAAGAGATAAAGTCAAAGACCAAGATAATCAAAAAAAGACCATCGGGCTTCCCTGGTGGTGCAGTGGTTGAGAGTCCGCCTGCTGATGCAGGGGACACGGGTTCGTGCCCTGGTCCAGGAAGATCCCACATGCCGCAGAGCGGCTGGGCCCGTGAGCCATGGCTGCTGAGCCTGCGCATCTGGAGCCTGTGCTCCGCAACAGGAGAGGCCACAACAGTGAGAGGCCCGCGTACCACGGGGGGAAAAAAAAAAAAAAAGACCATCAACCCCTCAAGCCAAGAGCTAATGCACAGCAGTAAGAGAGGATGGGGGCCGGCATCCTTGGCCAACTTGAGGAGGGAGCAGGTATATTTTCAAAGGCAGCCTTGCTTTGTGGTTAATCCCACAGCATGAAGAGATGCTGGGTTCCCTCCCGGAGCAAAGCTGAACAAGGCCACTTGACTGCTCATTTCTCAGTGTTTTCAACTGCAGTGCTGCCTTTTCAATAGTCATTTGTGTGCTATTCATTATCTCCTATTAGAACACATGTCCTGAAGTTCTAATGTTAATATTTTTTGTCACCTTCCCCTAATATCTTTACATATGAGTCACATTCAGGGCTCAACAAATGTCTGCAGTTTGGTTGGTTCGTCTGTCCATCCATCCATCCATCCATTCATCCATCCATCCAATCCTGGATAAAGGTCTACAGAATGAGTGTACCCACTTCCTGGGAATTTCATAAAGATTTAAGAAATCAATTTGATTTAACAAATATGATTTCAGCACAATTATGTACAAGGCAGTTGTCAAGGAGACATAAAGATGAATAAGATGTAGCTCCTACTAAAAAATACAAGACAGGTAAACACATAACTACAGTACAAGGATGAGCTATATAGCCTTTGGGTCCAAAGGAGAAACAGAAATTAGATCCCCACTGTGGGAGTGAGTATGAAATCAGGAAAGAATTCCTGGTGGACGTGTATTTAAAATAAACCTTGAAAGATGAATAAGAATTTGACAGGCAGAAATGTTAAATCAAACACAGAGAACTCAATTAATCATGATTTGATGACTGCCACCAGCAACTATGAAAGGCTTTTAACTCCTTAATAAGTGCTTCTCAGTCTCCTGATAAAGGATGTGGGGACTTGCAGACAGTTTAGCTTTTCTCATTGCAAATTTCCTGAATTCTATGCATTATCCTCTGGACCTCCCAGTCAGCCTCACCTCCACAGTTTGAGGTCTGTGCTGCCAGACAGGAAGACCAGGCTCACAATGGCTATACTCTTAGAGGTGGGAAACCACCACCCTTCCTCCAAACTGTGCCAAGACCCAAGGAGGGGCTCACAGAGGGCTTCCCAGCCAGGCTGGCGGACAGGGCACTGCCACACAGCATGTAGCCTGGTGTGTAGTGCAGAATGCCCAGCTGCCACTGTGGGATGAGCTATGATACTGTCCTACAACAATCCTAGAGACTATCTATTAATATTAAGGACTAGTAGACAGGGGCTGCAGCTCTGAATCGAGAGCAATCTTTCTTTACTTGCTTTTGGTGTTAAGGTTGGTCACACAATAATCCTTACACACTAGTGTGAAACACAGACCCTATGCCAACTTCCCCATATCCATATAAATCCAGGACACTCAGGGCATCATAAGGTCTCCTCTTACACAAATCCTTTCCCCTTACATGATCTGAAACCCACCAACACAAGATTAGTTTGTGTTGAATAAGGCGACTCCTCTAGCAACATGCAAGTACCTCCTGGGAAACTAAAGTAAAATCTATCAATCATTCAAGCATTAAATTACTAAGAAAGTTAAACTGGTTTGTTTACTTTTCCTCCCACAGTAGGACTACCAATTATAGCTTGAGATGCGAAATATTCAAAGAGGCTTATAATGCTTATTGGCACCAGGGGTCTTACCTTGGAATCGATAAACCTCAGGACTATGGGGTCCATGAATTGACAGAAAAATCAAAATTTTGCAAGTATATAGAAGAATTAATTTTTCTAGGCAGAGAATCCAGTTCTCACCATATTCTCAAAGGTGTCTGTGTCCCATAAAAGGTCAAGCCCATCCAATGGACACCCAGGCAAGTGCCTACTTGGTAGCAAGAAGGGAAGTCAAGGGGAGAAGTGCTGGTTTTATTGATACTCTGCACATACTTTCCCATCTGAGACTCTTCAATGCTTTGCACAAATTCTAAATTGATTCTCTCTATGTATTCAAGGAGAACAGGAAGCACAGAGTAATAGAATTTGAAACTAGGCAGTCATTTAGTAATAGAACTGGGACCAGGCCTGGTTTCCCTGTTCTCCTGGTTCTTCCTCCACAGGGAAATTCCCTCCCTGCTAGACAGTGTTTAATCATGTGAAGTTTTCTAAACTTGGCCTAATTGAATTTTCCATCATTATTAGTGTAAAAGATGCCCTCTAAGGTCTGGCACAGAGAGACTGATCCAGAGGTTTAACTTTGATCATGCCGGTGGCCGTCTTCAGTTTTCTGCTGTGCACATGTATTTATTCTCTGGCTGGCTTCATGTCTCCTTTTTGGGTTGTGTTTTTGGCCATCAAGAAGGGCAGGGAATAAGGCCACCAAGATGATAAGCAGGCTTAACAGCCTTTTTGAAATGAACGTTTTAGTGCAGCAAACAAGTGAATCAAGCCTGCCCTAGCTTTGACATGCAGTATTTATTGAGCACCTACTATGTAGTAAGGATCCTTCCAGGCAGTAGGGATACAGTAGTGCACAAAACAGGTGTGGTTTCTGCTTTCGTGGAGCTTAGGCTTAAGTGTTACCATGACAAAAATTTCCACCCTTTTGCCATGATTGAATTTAATAATCAAGCAGGATCCACCAGAGGCAGAGAGCAGATGTAAAACTACCAAAGATTCAAGCTGAAGTCACTGGGATTTTTTTTCTCCCCCCACTCCTCAAGAAAGAGGATTCTTCCTTATTTACTCTCTATATTCAGACTGTCACTAGTCTGAATGACCCAAGGTTACAATAGCTCACAGACTGACCCCTTTCTATGCTGTCTTTATATGACATCCCTTTATATGGACACTCTTCCCATTATCCTCAGATTACTGGGCAATCTTTCCCTTGTTCACCTCCCTGACACGAATCTCTTCACATCTAGGGTGCATTGCATTCCATGCCACACTGGTTGCCCTAAAACATCACTTTCACTTTGGAACTCTGAGTCAAAGCCCTCATGGGAAGACTGTAAGTATGGATGTGGAAGCAAGTCCTTGATACATTACTGAGAGAAAAACAGGCTCATGGTAGAACTATACACAGAATATCAGATTTTGAGAAAACATGTGAGTGTCTATATTTGCATACAGAGTGGTACTAGAAGGAAAAGATGTTGAAGGAAGGGCATTTGACTTTTTCCTTTATAAAACTCTGTCACAACTTTGTTTTTAGTAATAAGCATGTATTATTTGGTCATTTTAAAGCTCACACCTCAGGCATATTCCCCTGAGCCTTACCTGAAAACTGTCACAGAAAGGAGGGGTCACTGTGAGGACCCTGAGGCGGTGAGCCCTCAGGAGGTGAGCTGTGCCTTACCTGTCTCTGCATTCCTGATGCTTTCTACACAGTGCATATGATGACCTTGAAGTCGAAGAGATCAAAGACAAGGAGGAAGGAGAGAGGAAAAGCAAGTCTTGGATGCGCCTGCTAACATGAGCATGGGACACAGAGCCAGAGAATGAATTATGGGTCTGCAATCCCTTGCTGGAGACTCACAGTCTATCCTAGGTGTTTACTGAGCCTTCCCAAGCACAAGGGATGTTATCAGCCTATAAAGACTAAAGTGCAGAACGTGCTTTTAAGGAAAGATAAAGAATGGTGAAAGATAAAAAATGCATTTAACTATGTAGGTTTGAAAGCAAACAAAAGAGAAGGAAGCAGAGAAAAATGAAACAAGAGGAGACACAAGAGGAGAAGGAGAGGTGGCACTGCAGAAGAACCTAGGAAATGCTGCTGTATCTGGAGATGTGGAGAGCACAGACAATAAACTTGGAGGGAGCAATTTCTACCAAGTGATGGAAATCAGTGTTGGACTACCAGGAACTGCAGTATGGTGGGCACTGGTGAGGACACGCTCAGTGCTTTGGGAGGAAGCCAAGAGTTGACAAAATATGTGCCCTTGAATGGGATTATCAGGACTGAGGGAGGTTACTTCAGGACAGGAGAGAGCGGAACACATTGCTAGGGAGAGAGGGGCGAGCCCAGGGAAAGTGAGAGGTGGAGTGGTTGGGGGAAGGATAGAAATGCTAACGGTGCTGAAGAAACAAGCGAAAATGGGTCTAAAACGCAGAGAGGCAGGGGACAGAGCGACAGAGGGCAATGACACAAAGATGTCTGAAGAAGAGGAGGAAACCTGAGGAACCTCCCAGAAGATGGGGGTCACCTAAGGAGAGTGAAGATGTACCAACAGAGCTGACAGGTGGAAAAGGTCTTGGCATTTTAGCAAGTGGAATTTCTACCAGGGACAAATAATGGATTGCAGAGCAGCCCTGGGGAACTAAGTGGAGCCAGAGAGCATGAATGATTTTCCTTCCCCTTCTTAGTTCATAAGCTTCTCCATGCATAAAGTTGGGTGAGTAATTCCTACTCATGCATATCTATAAAAAGACACTGTCTGTGAAAGGTTCTGGAGCTCGAGGGAATAAAAACATCAACTCTATCTGAAACATCCGTCACGATGAGAGAGTGATGGACACTCATAGCCTTCAGATGGGCTGGCCCAGAAATGATATGAAAAGAAGTTAGATAGAGATCGATAGGCTGGGCTGCTTCCAGATTCCTGGTTATCAGTTTTCCCAGCTTAGTAGAGGCCCTTCAAGAAACTCACACAATGGGAGGCTGAAGGAGGAGCAGACAGTCATCCTTAGAAAAATAATATGAGAAGATGGAGACAGTCACCCTGTCCCTTGTAAATCACAGAAAGAACAAATGAGACATGCATGTAACAAAAGCAAAGAACTGGCTCCAGCTCCAAGTCTGCTCATCCTTCCCTGATCCTTCAGGACTCTTCATACCTCGGCCCCCACCCCCTCCATAATCCAGTGACAATGGAGTGAAGGGAACACATGCCAGGGTTTGAGTTGGGGAGTTGGGTGTGTGGAGGTTTGAAAGAAGGGAGCTCATAAAATAGAACTGTCTGTATCTGGGAGGTCTCTATCTGATTTTGGAGGGACAACATGGATTTTGGAGAGTCATCTTAAAGAATTCTGAGAGCTTTTTTGGCTCCACAGAACAATACAGTAACCAATTACTATATAGTCTATCTTCTAATTATGTAATTCTATCTATATATCCTAAGTTAGGATAGTAACTAATTCCATTTAAAACGTCTTCAGAAATGCTGCCTAGGATTTTTCCTACCTTACTGTCATAATAAGAAAGTATTAAAGGAGTACTTTCTAAGCTTCAGCACTTAACTTGACTCACCATATTCTTAAAGATAATTCACTATGTTTTGTCTTCCATTTTTGCTATCAGCCTGTGTTCCTTTGTAGACAGTATATTTTTCCCCTCCAGATTGTTTTTAAAATCGTTGTCTTCCACACTCTGTAGTTTCATTACTATGAGTCTAGAGATTAAGAATCAATTTCTTAAAAAAAAAAGAATTTCTTTTTCTTTACCTTGTTTGTAATTTGATATGCTTCCTAAATCTGAGGATACTCATGTTTCCTTAATTTTGTCTGGCTTCATCATTTAAACTCTCGACTGTGAACTAAGTTAAACATACTACATGGGGTGCTTGACTACCCAAGAAATCACCAAGTATCACACAGTAGGTTTATCAATCCCCAAGAGAGAAAACATTTCATTTACCTTAAAATCTAATTTTTATGGCCCTTCAATACGTCCTGAATTGTGATATATCAGTTTGAAATGATCAAAACAATAATATGAAGGCAAATAAATGAGTGGGTTTGTCTTGAGAGGTGGACGACACTGAGTGGAGTAGTAAAACAGAAAAGACGAAAGCTCAGGAGGCAGGCAGTTCTCCAAACATTTACTAGTTATGTGGTCATGGAAAAGTTATCTAATGTCTCTGAAGTTTAATTTCTTCATCTTAAGAATGGGAATGACAGATTCTACCACTTGGAGTTGTTGTTAGGATTGAGGAAAACATACGTCAAATCTCATCTGACTATAGATTTAAGGGTAGGAACTATGTCTTGCTCACCACTTGTACCAGTTATCAATTTCTTGCCCTTTCAATACATGCTCTGTGATAATGGGCAGAATTCTTTTATGTACTCACCCCTTTACAGTAAGCGGGCTATTCGAATTTCTCTGTATAATGGAAGGACACTGCAGGAGAAAGGGCTTCTCTTGCTGGTTGCAGCTGCTGTAGCGCCCATCAGCAGGACATCTGGTGGTGGTCTGTCCCAGCCACGTGGCCCAGAATATAGATCTTCAGCGACCTCACATTCCCAGTATGGCTGGGTGAGTCCCACCTACCTACAGCCCTCCCTGCAAAGATCCTGAGCATCCCTAGCCTCCCATCCACGGTGACACCCCTACTCCCTCTGTGCACCCACCGACCAGCTGCACTTCTCCTGCACCCAGCCCCTGAGGGTTGCTTCCTGTTTTCCAAGCAACTGGGGACCACTCTGGCCTAGGCAACCCAGTGAGCTTCTCTGCCATCCAGATGCTGCAACACATCCTCCACAATGAAATCTGAACCCCAGCCCAGGAGAGGGGTCTTCCTCCCCAGATTGGTCTTCCTTTTTGCACTCTCCTTCAGCCCCAGAGGACTCTTAAGACTGCTCTTTACATCTTGAAGTTACTGTTTTGTTACAACTTAGTAATTCTTCATAATCCTTCTCCTATTTAAATCATTGTGTGAGTTCTGTCCCCCACTGGACCCAGACTGATAAATTACTGCTTTCCTCAGTGCCTAGCACAATGACCAGCAATGCACATCAGCTCTCCATGCATTCTTTCCTCCCTTCCCCAGTTAGCCTTGAATAATCTGTGACTTGCTCAAAATCAAAGCATAGCTCAATGTGGAGGGCCAAAACTAGAATGCACTTTCTCTGATTTCTAATCATCTCACCAACTGCTTGGATGTTAATTAATGCCATTTCTGGGGAATGGCTGGAAACCCTATGGGGGCTCTACCTGGTTTGATCGTTTATACTCAAAACTGGAGAATTACTTCCAGTCTGTCTTCTGAAGACTTCAGGTTGATTAATTTACTTCCTCTGGTCACCCCCCCTCCCACACAAAAAAAGGATTTTTGTTTGTTTGACAATCTGATCCCTAGCATGAAGAACATAAATGTCCTAGAGACTTTTTTACCCAAATATGTTAATTCTATTAGTGCCCAATAAGACTAAAATTTAGAAGACATCAAAGCAGGGAAACTGAAATTCAAAAGCACAGTGACTTCTGTAACAGTACAACCACTCCAGTGCTATTTTTAAACTTAAAAAAAAAATAAGCATGCCCTTTAAACCAGAAAAGGTAAAATAAGCATATTAACTGAGGAAGTGAAAATAAAGAAAAATAAAAACATGAAGTCTACATTTTCCAAGCTTTCCCATTTTATTCAACAGCCTTATCAGTGACTTGGATGAAAATATTAAAGTTTCACTTAACAGAAAACGAAGAGGGATAGTTAGTCTGTTACTAGAACCTGCTGTGATGGTTTATACTGGGTGAACTCAGCTAAGCTAGAACTGTGTATCTTGGCATTTGCTCCCTGTAGAACTGCACTTTAGGATTGCTCACAAGAGAAATTTGTGGGGGATTTAGGAGGCCGAAATGAAGTAGCCATGATGCTCTGAAGGTCATCACTCGTTAGAGGCAGGAAAGGATGAACATGGAGGTGCTAGTGAGGTACGATTTGTCTTCACTCTTCTGTGCCCCGTATCTGGCTGTCCTTCATAACTGTCAGCCCTGCTGAACAACAGTGAACCCAGGACTGCCAGCAGAAGCTTCACTGCAAACTCAAATGCAGCAGCCATCAAGGACCTTCAAGCCATCAAATGCCTTTCACAAACATTTGCACCTGTGCCCTTTCACAATTCCACTCTAGCACACAAGCGCACCTAGCATCCTGGACACTCTTGACTTCTAACACATACCAGGGCCGGCTCATGAATCCTCTTTGGTCGTTTTTGGACTTTTACTTCCCAGCTCCTATCACAACTGTGTAGGTCTAAATCCTATAACAAATTCCTTATGCCATAACACTCATAGTTGCCTGCTTCCCTGATTCACTCTGATTCATAAGAATACAAAAACTATGAATAATGGGTTCAAATGAAGTATATCTAATTTAACATTGGTATATGTAAAGTTCTGTATTTAGGCTAAAAAATAAAATAGAGAAAACTACAGAAATAAAGAATGATTAAAAAATCTTGATTGAAAGCAATTACTGTGAATATCCTAAGGATTCTGGACAATAAATCCACCACGACCTAGGACCTAACACAGTTTGTTTAACAAATAAAAATACAGTATCATCTAATCCTTAAAAAACAAATGCAAAACTCCATATCATGAGGGTAAAACTGTGTCTCTATAATTTACACTGATAAGACAGCATGAGATATTGTATTAAATTCCAACATATTTTATGAAGAAATATGATGTTTTGAAATTAGGAAGTCTAGAAAAAATATAATAAAGAATGGCTTCAGAAACTTTAGCGAAATAAGGTCTATGTATGTGTAACTCCAGAGAAGAGAGCTAGGATAAATGGACAAAAATTACATAAACAAAGACATTTGCCTTCACTTAACAAAGAAGACCATAATAGCAAATACTTTAGAGAAATAGAGGCATCCTGTAATGGACGGGAAAATGGACTAGATGTTCACCACACTACTTTAACCTCTTAAAGTTCGTGATTTTAAAAGTTACATGGGGTTCAAGGAGGGGGAATAAGGAGTTTGTACATAATGGGTGCAAAGTTTAGAGTGATGAAAACATCTTGGAAACAGTGCTGCTGGTTGCACAACTCTGCCACTGTAATTAAGGCCACTCATTTGTATACTTAAAAGGGGATAAAATGGCAAATTTTATATTATATATATATATATATATATATATATATTTCATCACAATTTAAAAAACATGATTCTATTATTCTAGGTGAGAGATGCAAAAGACTCAAATTGAAATTTTGACTTAATAAAAAATAAAAACTTCATTACTACTGTGGCAAAGTCCCTTTTTTTGACTAGGAAGAATATGTTTTACCATAAAGGAGTTTTCCTAATGTGAACGTTGCAGTAATCCTGTGTTTCATCAAAGGCACAGCAACTATGTATTCTTCAGCAGTGCTACTGAATCCAACTAGAGTGGTTCCTTAAGGGCAGAAAAATAATGGTACCCAGGAAAAAGCTCATTTGTAAATGTTACTATATTATCGTGATAATAAATGTTCTTATTGATGATAAAATGGGACACATACAGTTTAGAAAAAAGTCCTCTTTCATCTACCCATAGCAAATAGATATACAAATACACACATACAGAGACTAAAACACCCACAGTTTAATACATGAGGGGGAAAAAGTATCTAGGAAACTGGAACAGCATTCCTTTGTTCATAAACACAGGTTGCTAAATTATGATAGATTAGGAAGATATCCACAAGAAATCTACAACCAGAATGTCTGCTGCGTGGAGGTTGGCCAAAGAAAAATTCACTTTAAGATTTCTTTGATGTTTTCTACTCCCCACCAAAAACCATTTTTCTTCTTAAAAATGAATGGAAGAAGATATACCATACTAATACTAACTGGAAGAAATCTTTGAAAAAGAACAAAGTTGGAAGAGTGAGACTACCTGATTTCAATGATTGTTATTAAGCTACAGCAATCAAGACACTGTGGTACTGGTTAGACAATTAGATAAATGGAACAGAATAAAGAGTTCTGAAATAAACCACACAGATGTGGATAACTGATTTTCAACAAAGGTACTGCAGTGGAGAAAGAACAGTCTTTTCAACAAATGAGGCTGGAACAACTGGACATTCATTTGCCAAAAAAAACCCAAAGCTGAAACAAAACAAAAACCCCCAGAAAGAACTTTGATATATCCCTCACACCATATAAAAAAAACTGGATCAAAATAGATCATACACCTACACGTAAAGCCTAAAACTATAACGCTTCCAGAAGAGAACACAGAAGAAAATCTTTGTGTCCTTGAGTTAGCAAAGATTTCTTAAATATGACACCAAAAGCACAACCCATACACTTTAAAAAATGATAATATGAACTTCTTCAAAGGACACTATTGAGATAAAGACAAGCCAGACTTGGATAAAATATTTGCAAATCATATATCTGATAAAGGACATGTATCCAACATTTATCAGGAACCCTCAAAATTCAATAAAAAGAAAACAAAACACCCTGATTAAAAATGGGCTAAAAGATTTGAACAGATGTTTCACAAAAGATATACAAATGGCACATATGATGGAAAGATGCTCAACATCATTACTCACTAGGAAAACGCAAATTAAAACCACAATGATATGCTACATCACACATATCTGCAGGGCTAAAAATAAAAAGACTGATGATACTAGATGTTGGCGAAGATGTGAAGGTACTGGGACTCTCAACCACCACTAGCAGTACAACCGCTTTGGAAGACAGTTCGGCAGTCTCATAAAAAGTTCAGCAGGGACTTTCCTGGCGGTCCAGTGGTTAAGACTCCACGCTTCCACTGCAGGGGGAGCAGGTTTGATCTCTGGTCAGGGAACTAAGGTCCCACATGCCACAGGGCGTGGCCAAATAAATTTTAAAAAATTAAAAAAATAAAGAGAGGCACTTTAAAAATCACTCCGAGATTCACCAACCAAAAAGATAATCACTTAAAATTCACTTAAAAAAAAAAAAGTTCAGCGTACACCTAACAAATAATCATTCATTCTACTCCTGGGTATTTACCCAAGAAAAATAAAAGCATATGTCTATACAAAGACTGTATATGAACAGTCACAGAAGTTTTCACTGTAAGAGTCAAAAGCTGGAAACCATCACAATGTCCATCAACATGTGAATGGCTAAGCAAATTGTTATACTCATACAATGGGATACAACTTAGTAATAAAAAGGGATAAGCTACTGATATATACAATGGCAAGGAACGCATCTTAAAATAATTATGCTAAATGAAAGAAGCCAGGCCAAAAAGCAGTGGGGGTATACTGTACATATGTATACTGTACACTGTATGACTCTATTTATACAAAACTCAAGAAAATACAAACTCATCTCTACTAACAGAAGGGAGATCAGTAGTTGCCTGGGGACTTGGGGGGCAAGAGGGAGATGCAGCAGGGAGGGAGAGAGGGAAAGATTACAACAGGGTACAAGGAAACTTCTGGGGGAGACATATGCTCAGTATCTTGACTGAGGTGATGGTTCTAGAAGTGTACACATATATCAAAACTTACCCAATTATTCACTTTAAATATGCTCAATTTTTGTATGTCAATTATACCTCAATAAAGCTGTTATAAAAAAATAAAAACAACAGCTTATTTGGGATATAAAACTTTGGGGAAAGTTCCTTCTTTCAAACCAGGAAAAGGCAAGGTTAAAGTTCATGACCACCATCCCACACAGAGGTCACTTTTGTATGGATATGATGCCACTGTAAAAAAATAAAAACAAAAAAACCAAGAAACACTTCCTTTTACAAAGCGCAAATGATAGAGGTTTGTCCATTCACATCCTTCAAGCCCAGTTCCGACACAACTTGTTTCTTAAAGCCTTTCGTTATCACTCAAGTAGAAAGTGATTATTCCCTCCTGTGAATCACCATACCACTTACGTTAATTTTCAGATATTAATTCAATACATTTATCCATCCACCCGTCACACATTTACTAAATGCCTCATAGAGAACAGACACAGGCTTGGTGCTAGAAATACAAAAGTGAGTTGAACATAGTTCTTCACTGGCAAGAGCCTCACAGTCCAGTGGCAAAAGACGGATTCATTTTGAAGTAGCAGTAACTATAACAAGTATTTCAACAAACACAAGTACAACAGAAACACAGAGAAAGAAATCCATTTTGTCAGACACACTGTCTTGTACCACAGTGATTTGTTCAGGACTCCATTTCCCTACTAGACTAAAGCTTCCTGAGAACAAGGGGACCATAACTTATTTTCGCCATCTACTAAATTACCTAGCACAGTACTGGGATGAGTGTTCTAAATATGTATACATATTTGAATGAATGGAAATTCCATTTCACAGGCAGCTACTCTTTGACTTAGCAGGGCCACCATGATGCCAACTTCTCAGGTGAGTTCCAACCTTAATTCACTTTGGCAACCGAGGCAAGTAATTTGAGAGGAGACAAAATCAAAACTCAAATCTAGACCCCCAAATCCCAAAAGAATAGCTAATACCCCTTTCCCCCCAGTGAAGAAAACAGGAAGGAGTAAGAGGTGGGGTAGGGCTTGGTCAGCGGAGATTTAGGACAGAAGAATGACACAGATGAATCAAGGCCCTGTGTGGGTCCCAGGAGGGCCCTGGCTTTGTGTATGTATTGTATCACGTATCCCTCTGCCCAGAGAGTACACATGAACGGCAGTCATCTCATCTAAATAGGAATACCAGTCTCATTGTAAAAGCAATTTCTATGGATTTTATTTGTGACTTTCTGCTGTCCCAAATGATCATAACCCCCTTATCTATGCTCAGTTTCTGAAGGGGCAGAAAGGAAGAACAAATAACTGTGGGGAATTATAAGTATAGCGTAATGGGAAAACCCAGTTCTCTCATTTTTATCAACATATATGCAATTATGAAATTTCAGTTAAATTAAAAAAAGTAAAAAAAAGAAATTTCAGTTAAAATAAAACTAGCACAAAATGAAAACGTCTCAAGTGACAACTAAAAGACTTGCATTAAACATCAAGCAGAGGGCTTCCCCGGTGGCGCAGTGGTTGAGAGTCCGCCTGCTGATGCAGGGGACGCGGGTTCATGCCCCGGTCCGGGAAGATCCCACATGCCGCGGAGCGGCTGGGCCCGTGAGCCATGGCCGCTGAGCCTGCGCGTTCAGAGACTGTGCTCCACAACAGGAGAGGCCACAACGGTGAGAGGCCCGCGTACCGCAAAAAAAAAAAATAAAATAAAATAAAGGGAAAAAAATAAAATAAACATCAAGCAGAAATCCTTCATAGTTCCCTTAGTGCTACCGAACATGAGAAGAATTTTCCTCTCTTTCTTAAAGATAGAGCAGATTTGCTCCTTGTACTTACATCTACAGAAATAACAGGTCTCAGGAGGGAAAAAGGAGAATTTATTTTAATTTGTCTGGACCGACCAACCCAACAGATGGCTCCCAGAGACGACAGGTGTACCCTGGGGACTGGGCTCTTACCTGTAGATAGGGTCCTGCATCACCAGCATCTTGCTCTCATCCCATGTCCACTCCTTCTTCTGCAATAAAAGAAGCTGTAAATGAATAAGTTAGGCTTGTCCTCGGCTACAGAACCAGGGCACACATTGAGCTACTAATGCTTATGCAAACACATGCATTTGCTTCTGGCCTTGTTCCTCCAGTTCCTCTAAGAGGCCTGGAGTCGATTGCTCCAAAAGGCCAAGTGGAAAATGTCAAGCATCTGGTCTGATCAGTTTCCTTCAAGCACTTTAGGAGAGTGTCTCTCAAGGGTGCAGAGGGTAGGCAGGAGGCAAGGGGTCTCAGGAGACTGTGATCTAAATCATACTTTCATGGAGAAATCACCAAGAAGAAAGAAAGATCATACATTACTCCAGAGGAACAGGAGAGGCAGGGAGAACAAAAGGGAGAAGGGGTCATAGAGACTGAATGATGCCATCAAATTCAAATGATATGTGGACCCCAGCCTCCTTCCCTTAAAGAGGGGGAGAAAAGGCTGAACACAAGTCTGGCAATCTAACTAGTACATTTAAAGCCACCCATAAGAGGATACTCATCTGGCTTTGAACCTAACTTTCTGTGAACACAAAGGAGACAGATCCCTAAGCATCTGGGGATGAGGACAGAAATGAGGATGTAGGAAGGTGGGGGGAGAGGATTCTGGGGCAGTACTGGAGACCCCAGATGCTTATGAGGTCAGTAGCAGCCCAACATGTTGGAGAAGCAAGCCACCACATGCCCTCAGGTCCCACCCGTAGGTGCAGGGACAGAGGATTCTGCTCCACCTTCACTGGCCTTTGTCACGGGGCAATGCTGTTCAGGACACCTGGGGAAGAACACACTCAGCTCCCCACGGAAGAGAAAGCGGGTAGGGGGCTCATTACCAGCTGGCAGGGGTGAAAGTCCCTGCACTCTTCTTAGCTGGAGAGCCTGGAATCCCTTGTTACTCCTGGCAAAGGGGGAGTCTAGGCTTCCCACTCAGTCTTTGCTGGCCTGGGTGGTGGGGAGCCCATTTTTCTGTGTTGTCTGGCTGGAAGTTTTCTGCCTTGCTATGCCGTCCCTTCCCTCCTCCTTTGGCTAGAGAGAGAGCAGGCTTTGTTGGGGTTCTGTGCCACATCCAGGTTGCAGGCTTCTTTGGCTCCGAGTCTGGGATATATGAGATTAAAACTAACCTCAGGGAGCTCACGGCTGCGTGATGC
Organism: Mesoplodon mirus; assembly: GCF_964341445.2. NCBI lineage: Eukaryota > Metazoa > Chordata > Mammalia > Artiodactyla > Ziphiidae > Mesoplodon > Mesoplodon mirus. The sequence continues at coordinate 125,314,661 of NC_138978.1, read as the reverse complement.
TGTGCGTCCCCAGCCAGTCTGCCTTGCCCCACCTTTAAGTTTGTTTTACAGATAATGTCCAGGGTTTTCAGTTGTACTTTAGCAGGAAGAATAGAGAAAAATGCACCCATCCAAAAAGTGAAAAGTCTGGTTTGTATGTTTTTTTTAAAACTCCAGATGCCAGGGCTCCAACTCTTCGGAGTCATTCATATGATGGGTCTAAGTTCACGTGAGGCCCAGTAATCTGTAGCTTTAACAAACATTTCAGGTGATTGTGCTGTGACCCTAGGGTTGACAGCCATTCTTCTATACCAGAGAAAAGGTATAAATTGAAATCCCCAACAGAAGAATCTCTTTCACGTACAGCATAGTGCTCTGGAGTCTCAGGCCTGGCACAGGAAGGGTCTCCTGACGCTAAAGACAGCCAACTGATGGTGGTCCCATTAACCACTGTCCCTGGCCAAGGCCCACCCCTGGTATTACTCAAAAAACAGCCACTGTGAACTAAACACCTGGATGACTAACAGCAGAGGCTGCTCTGCTTCTGAGGGAATCGAGCCTCAGTTTTCTCATGTTCTTACTATCAAGAAAGTCTGCTCATCCTGTAAGATCCCACATGCCGCGGAGCGGCTAGGCCCGTGAGCCATGGCCGCTGAGCCTGCGCGTCTGGAGCCTGTGCTCCGCAACGGGAGAGGCCACAACAGTGAGAGGCCCGCGTAAAGCAAAAAAAAAAGAAAAGAAAGTCTGCTCATAAGAGTCCTTGCTGCTCTGATGTAATTTTCAAAGTTAACACGAGTTAATAACTCAATGCGCCAAAAAGTCCATAAAACTCTGAGAAGCTGCCCACACCCACTGCCCCTCTCGGAGGAAAGCAGCCCCAGAGAGGGTTCTTTCTGAGTGTGGGTGACTTGACTCATGCTGCGTGCATCTGATGAGCCATCCTTGCTAACCCAGCCATGACTGATGGGGCTCAGGAAAAGCAGCTGACTGCACGTGAGGAAGGTCAAGTGTCACAGAGGGGCTGGCCAGACCTGCCTAGTCCTTGAGCTCCACGATGAGAAGACCCAGTTCCACCCACTCACATCCTCTCTTTGGAGACTACCAAGTCCTAGACGGAGCCTAGGCTGAACCCCCAGGAACGGTAGGTGGTTTCTGTGACCAGCTGCATACTTTCCACTCAAACAGACTGCACCGCTGAGGAAGAGGAAGCATTGTGTGCCAGCCCATGTTTCCGCCTAGCCTGAAATAAGCCTCTGTTAAAGTTGATCTGGGCACGACTCCTCCTTGCAAGTCTAAGGAATGCAACTAATACATTCATCAAAAAGAAAGAATAATGAGGCAAAATAATACAGAATAAATACTTTGCTTTCTCTGGAAGACATGAGAAGGATGGAGAGACCAGACTCCCAGGGAACCTTGTGTTAATTTATTAAGGAACATCAGAAGGGTCCACAGCAGGCAGAAAATACTTTCCTTTTTAAAGTGATATCAGTATCTGTATAGAATATCCTGGCCAAAAATAATAAACATCTTTTCACTTACTAATTTTCCTTTCCCATTAAAAGCCATTTAAGTAAAATCCATAAAATCCCATTAGATCTCCCTTTAAAGGTCTTGCAGTAATCCTTGCATGAGTCCATTCAATCTATGCAGGGATAAGGAAATTATCAAAATAACTCAAAGGGTTTGGAGGGTAGACGGGACTCAACAATGTTTCAGTTATTCAAGAACCTAAGGCAAATATGGTTGGAGCATTTTCACCCAATCTCCTCAATGCCTGAATGACGCTCCAACACTCTGATAACTAAAGCCTCTCCACTCCTCGTCACACACTCAATATCCTTCCTATCCCACCATCTTTCAAATACGACCCAGAGCAGTGCAGTTTCTTGAGCAAGGTGTCCCCCTAGTTAATAGCCCAGTCAAGACTAGAACCAAGTTCTCCTGATTTTTTGACCCGTACAGGTACTCTGGTACAATTCAGAGTCAACATGGTATTATCTAAATAGCGTAACTCAGAGGGAGGCAATGCATGTCTTAAAAACGATTTGATTCTTCTCTTTGCTCTGACATTGTTTTACACATCTCCTCCATTTTTCAAACGCTGTAGAGAAAAAAACACACACACAAAGAGATCACCCCCTCCTCACTTTTCTATATGGAAACACTCTTCTATGGAAAAAGTTTTAGGAAAAAAAAGGTTAACGAGAGAAAGAAAACAGGAAGAAAAGCTACTGATCTACCTTTATGGGATTATAAATCAAAGTTGGCTTCAACCATAAAACAGAGACATATTATTGAATGGTAACTATAGCCAAACTCAGTTGAACTGTCCGCAGAAAACTCACACAGCTCCAAGTTACACCCGAAAACCACTTTTTTTTTTTTTAGTGCTTGGAAATGAGCCTTGGAGTCTTGATAGCTATGTGAGGAAATTTTCAGTTTTGCTACCCACTGTCCTCAATGAGCTATGGTCTCCAAGATATGCCAGGAAATGAAGACATTTCAAGTCCAAGTGGGAGTGGAAAAGGAGGTGGAGGGGGGGAAGAGAAGAGGAAAGGAAGAGGGGATACATCTTTAAAGCTGTCAGCACTTCTTTGAGTGCTTTTGAGGGAAAGAGCACCCTTCACAGCCGTACTCACTGCAAACAGCCCAGGGGGACCAGCAGGACTGATGGAAGCTGGTCTTCAGGCTCCTTCCACCTGAAGCCCAGGCTCAGGCAGGGCCTCACTGGTATCACTGGGAGCACAAACAGTACCAGCATTGAGGCCAATGAGTGAGGCCCAGGGTGACAAGATCTACCTCCTCACCAGCTCCATAAATATAAAGAAACGGGGGTAAAAATATGAGTGGGCACAGTACCTAGTGGAGCAGACTGATGCCCCTGGGGCGGCTGTCTGGCATTTTGCCATACATATACAGAATTGGGGTATCACTCCTTTCTCTTACTCTTTGTCCCCTCCGTACCTACAAAGGACACTCAAGGCTCTGTTGAGCCTTTTAAGAGGCCTCTGAATTAGTTTATTAACCTGTCTCTCTCCATGCCTTTCCCTACCCCAGCAATCTCCCCTTCCCTCCTCTTTTTCTTCTCTTTTAAAAATGAATTCCTTACTCCAAGGTAATTAAAAAGTCATGAGATGTAGAGAGTAGCTTCACTTGAAAGAAGGTTCTGCTTCATATATTGGCTAGTAAAAAATTTCTGGAGAAAAGAAGATGCTATCACAAGAATGTGTCCCCACAGACCTCCAATTACAGGAAGTTTAACTAACCAAGGGCCCCGGCTGCTGCATTCTGAAATCCATCATTACGTATGTGCAGGGGCCCTGCCCCCAGACAATGACCAGTGTGCGGGGATCCTGAGGAAGCCCATTCCTAGGAGACACAGGGATCCTCTGACAGATGACTCTGGCTTCAGAACTCCCTGACGGCCCTGCCAAACCTTCCCCAGACCGTGCTGTACTCTCAGAGACCTTCACCCAACCTACCTGCCTTCCTTCCTTCCTCTCTCCTTCACTTGGAGTCAGACCCACACTGAAATCTGACAGCTATCCCAGCCTTGCCTCCCCACCTCCTCCCACAGGCATTTAATCCTGTCTTGGCATTTACTTGTTGGAGGACCTAGAATAACACAGAAAGTGAGAAAGTAAAAAAAAAGGAAAGATACAGGAAAGTCATATTTAGCTGCTTCACTTTTTGTTCTCACAGGAAATTTCCCAGTTGATATGGGGAAAAAAGTCCTTTCTTCCATTTAAGAACTTTATATATTGCTTCCTTGACACTATCAAAATTGATCTCAACTTTACAGACAAACAATGAGGCTCCGGAAGTTAACTTACTCGGTTGCAAGGCCATCTAGTCCAGGGGTAATTAAAGTCCAACCTGTCTACCTCTAGACCCCACGTTCTCTTTGCTACTCTAAGTGATGAAGTCAGAGGTTTTCACTCTCCACTGCCAGGAAGCTTTTCACTTTCAACAGAGGGAGAGGGTAACAGGCTTTCAGTGTATGCTTTTATAAGACCGCCGAATGAGGTAAGCACATCCTTGAGCTTAGATTCTTCTCTTTTCTTTATCTAATGAGTGCAAATATCCAGTCCTCCATGGAAAGTTACAGCCATTTTGTTATTCCAAAATCTCCTGCCAGGGAATATTATATGGGAACTGGTTCAGAGGTAGGTCTGCCTGGAACAGGGCCAAGAACAGAAAACAGAGTCAGGGATAATTATCACAGAGGTCCTTCTTCCTTTTGGAACCCAGAAATGGATATGGCATTTTTGAAGGTCTTCCCTAGAAACCCAAAAGTAGAGGAAGAATTTGTATTTCCATTTATTTCCTATCCCTACTGGAAACTATCAGTAGGCACATCACAAAGTCTGTCTGCTTTATCATTATTTATGCTTCTGAAAGCAATGGTGACTTCTCAAAAAATAATAAGACAAAAAATTTTTTAAATCACCTTGCAAAAGCCACATTAACTCAGCTTGGCAAGTTCTCCATGCCTCCAGACAGAATAGGATTAGCCTGAAAACACAGCTACCACCCATCTTAAGGTATAACCTATATAGATATAGAAAACACATTTCAAAACTGAAGCACTTAGTAAGTTCTCACACAATGCACAAAATTCCTAATATGCCTGTTTTAAAACTAGCAGAAAACATGGTAGAAAGAACACTGGACTCAGTTTAGTCCTGGCTCCATCACTAGCTGGGTGACCTCAGGACCGTTACTGGGCCTCTCTTGTCCTCTGTTACCACATCTAATCAATTAGGGGATAAGACTAGAGCATTTCTAAAGCTCTTTCTCCCAAATTCTGGTTCTATAATTCTAAGTGCCTCCTTTTCTTACCCAAATAGATCTAACTTGTGTGTTTCTATAGGAACTAACAGTGCTCTTTGAGCAGGAAACTAGTTTCCTAGTGATGTGATATCCCAGTGACAGGGTAAAGGCTAGAAGTTAAAGACACTGGATTAATTAATTAGGCACTTCCTATAGAGCAGTTCTTCTCTAAAGGATTCTGAAGAGATTAGTACACACACAGCAACATGGTAGTCGGAAGAACCCACTTGGGATCTGAACAAGACAGACCCGGTTCAAACCTCAACTTCACCACTGATGGGACTTGAGGTCTTGGGCAAGTTGCTTAATCTTCTTCTGCAAACCAAACCTTAAAATGGTACCTACCTCACAGGATGGTTGTGTGGATCTAATAAGTATACACTGCATCAAACAAGGCCTGGTAAATGGCAGGGGCTCAATATCAGTGTTGGTTATTATTGTTAGCTGTTCTTATTATCATCTTAGTGTGTAATTACGTTCATCAGCTTGCCCCCACTGGTCTTCTACCCTCTCAAACAGATGAAATAGAATTGGAAAGAAGACATGGTCCCTGGCCCTAAAGGCTCGCAGCCTACGGGGTAAAGAGACAAATAACTATAATGCAATGTTACAGGAGCTATGATAGACCTATGTATGCATATAGTGTCATTCAAAGTAGCTAATTTTGCTGGAAAGGGTCCATATCTAATACCCCTATGTATCCTACCCAGTTCCTCGAACATGGTTGACACAGCAAATATTTGTTAATGAGAACAGCAGAGCCTTTCTAGAACAATGCTTTAGGCTATCCCAACCAAGTTACTGGTGTATATGAGAAACCACAAGAAACAGAGGCCCTTTAGGGTCCTTTTGTAGAAAAATCCTTTGGATGAAGTTCAAGACTAATCTTCCTTATTCAGAAGTCCCCTCCCTAGCAAATGGTGCAATAGTGTGATTCCAATACTATAATAAATAATCATTATCACATACACAGGAAAGATCATTACTTGGGCCTAGTTGGGAGTTGAAGAAAATATACTGATTGAGAAACAACAAAGCAAAGCCAATTATCTTAGTAGCTGGGTTCACATCACAAATACAACCTAAGATTCATAAGGGAATTTGAGATTCATTATCTGTTAGCATCAGTTCAAGATAACAGCATTTTAGACACATTAATATAACCAAAAAGATTTTTTTTTTGCATCTCAGTAAGAGATGATCACCATATACTTGGCTACTGCCTGCATTAGAATAAAGCACCTGAAGATCAGAGGTACTGAAGAAGTCCTACTCATAAAGTCAGCAATTTCCACTGAGGCCTTTCTACGCTTGGGAAGGCTCTCATCCTTGTTTTTTTTTTTTTTAAATGGGAAAGTTGACAGAGGAGAAAGAGGAAGAAGAATGTGATAGCCAAAAGTAACAAATGAGACTTCATTTGACCCAACTGCTAAGTACTTAGTTCTTCCTGATTTAATGACCATGATACACAAAACATGTTCATTTACCCAGCTAGCCAACAGCCAAAATCGTTGGAAACACACTACACATACCAGGTGTCCAAGTGAGTGCTGAGCTTACAGAGATGGCCCCTGCCCTTAAAACATTCTCTGGAGAGCAGGGAGTCCCTGTAAACATGCTTCTCCCCACAGCCCGGAGGCATACCACCATTCAACAGTCATGGACAGGCTAGGCAAAGAGAGGCAGCTTGGTGGCTGCTTTGGGAAGTGTTTAACCTCTGAGGTTCCCATCCTGCCTCAGAAGTTCAGGGGACAGAAACACACAAACCTATTTGGCCTCTAGGGTCTGCTTTCTCTGTAGCCCAGAAGGTTCTCAAAAACCTGAATAAGCACAGGTGACCTATACATACACATCCAAGCACTGAAAAGCACGGTGCCAGAGCTGGTGCAGAGTAATTGATCTGACAAGGGTAAAGTGATCACCTAATCCAACTCTTCATTTTATAATTGAAGCTCCAAAAAGCAAAATAACTTGCTTAGAACCACACAGTCAGAAAGAGAAGAGCCAGGACTAGAACCCAGGTCTTCTCCTCTCAGCTGAGGGCTCCTTCCAGCATGCCACACTGACCCAGTAAAAAGCAACATGTTGGCCACGCTCTAGCCTTCCTGCATGCTGAATAGCAGCAGTGGCTGGGTCTTGAGGGACTATTTAAATAGATGGGCTAAAGCAGCAATAACTGTAACAAGGACACACAATGGGGGCCGGATGCCACCTCAGCTGGAACTGAGAGTTATTCCTGAAACAGAATGGGACAACTTCTGAGGAAGCCGCCTCTTATCCCCTCCCCCACTGAACCCTGCTACTTGTCTCCACACTTGAATTTAAAGCATTTCCCAAGATCAAGACTCAAAGGGAAAGGTATCAAATAGGGGGAAGGGGTCTGAATGCCAGGATGACAGGAGATGACCCTTGTCACTCATGAGATATCAGGACTGAGCAAGCCAAACAGCTGACTAGGCCTTTGGCCCCTGCCTCACTCTTTGCTCCAGCTGTAGCCTCTCCACACTGTTGCTGGTCAAAGCAGACCACCTCACCAGATAAGGGAAGGATTCTGTCCAGAAGGTAGCCTAGAAAGAAAAGCTATCCCACGCCTACCTCCCCTCCTTCCCTCTTCACCAGAGTTCGTGTCTCAGAGTCACTTACCTTTTTCTTCTTCTTCAGAATCACTTTCACTCCATCCACTGAAACCATAATGCTCACCTTCTTCTTCTTGATGTTTTTGGCTTTAAACTCATACTGCAAGTGAGAAGAGAACAAAGAGCACAATCCAGTTAGATCAGTGCATCTGCACAGCCCCAGAGAGCTCATGACCTGGAAAAGAGGGCCACAGATGGGTCTAGGGAGCTGATGCAGTTTCTGGGGACATGAAGCACCTCAGGGGATGTAAAAGCAGGTAGATGTCTGTAGGCAGGGGCTCGGCAATATTTGGGTTGGAATAGGGACTCTGAATGGTCACTGGTTTCACCACTCAGCTATCAGGTAGGGCCATGGGAATGGACATGACCCATTCTATCAAGATGAAAACAGAGCCTACTTTGAAAATCTCATGAGAAATCCAGTACCTTCCCTCAATAACTCATTCTGACATTTAATAACTTTCGTTGTCAGGCAAGTTTTCCTCGTGTCTACCCAAATGCTGCTGGGACTCTAGTTCATCCTCAATGAAGAATAGGAAGAGCCGGCACCCATCTTCAAATCAGGGTTTTTACACACTTAAAGATCATTATGATCTCTAAGTTATTCTCTGCAAGTTCAAGTCCCAAATTCCTTTATCTGTAGGTCAGTCTCCAAATCTACCCATAGCCCCATTAACCTAAAATATTCTAGAGAGTATTCTAAAAAAGGATCTGACTAATGATAGTTATAAGGAAGGACATTACCTTACAAACCCTATATTCTAAATTTCTATTTGCAATTCTGAATAGGCCTGCTTCAGCCACAACTACACTGCTGAGGGATGCTGGCCCTCATCCTCAATCCCAGATATTTTTCTATCCCATTTGCTCACTCATAGCCATTTCTTAGATTTGTGCAGATATTCAGAATGGTGGAATAAGTCTACACTTCCCTCACTGAACTTCATTCTGAGCGCTTACCCATTTTCATCTGGTTCCCATCCCGGCATCACCACCTAGCAAACTTACCTGCCAAGCTCTCTAATCAAAGATCTGGCCTACAGATTAAAAAAATAACAATACAAGACCCCGGGCCAAAATCTCTACTCCAACCTACAGGCTCTCTTCTCTGGGACCTTTTATACTCAAAACCCTTTCCCACCATGCCACCACCCAAGCTTAGTAAGGCGTCTAGCTCCTTGCCTGGACATCTAAAACCTAACTATTTCTACTTGGTATTTTGACAGATATGAACCTAATCCACCCTAACAAGATGAAAACATAACCTATTTTGAAAATCTCACGAGAAATCCAGAACTTTCCCTTGGCCATGCCATTTAATACTCTGATTTTAAGAACTCAGATTAGAGCTTCTTACCGTGTCTGTATTCTATCCCTTCCACTGAAGTCTCAGCTTAGTTTCTTATTCTGTTGCAGAGTTAGTGCTGATGCCCACTGGCTGTCAGCTTCTTAGAGACAAGGACATGACCTAGCTAACTGAGGTGAAATATTTTTCTTTACATCGTCAGGGCAGGTTCTGGTTTACTGCTGATCTGAGTTTCCAGGTGATGGCGACATACATCACTCCCCAGTCTGGTGGTCACTTCTCCCAGCCTCCCAATCACTCTATCCTGTCACCAGCTGTCCTTTTTACCAGCGATCCTGAAAGAAGAGCAAACCGGAGCAGCAGACACATAGGAGAAAGAGAAGAAAACTTCAGCTTCAGACTCCGCTTCAGAGTCTGGGAACCCAAAGCCAATTAAGAGTAATACAATAAAAGAGAGCAAGTGTGTTTGACAGGATGGGGAGAAGTGCTATCTGTACCGGAGTCTGGCTTATAAGAGGGTCTCGGTCACGTAACAGATTTCTCTCTAGGTCAACGGTTGTAAGCTGGTGAAGGCTAGAGTTGTGTCATTGGCATGGACTTCAGGACACAGCTACAATTTGCAGTGTGTCCCCTGACTGCAGCATTCTGCTCAGGTGCAGCACTAGATGAACTGAAATTACCTCTGGGTGGGAGAACTAGCATGAGAATCTGTAAGTTGGCTGACTTTGGCCTTGTGCCTGCTGGGAGAGGTGAACCAGCTCCATTTCCTGACCTCACCCTGCATTTACCTCTGCTCACAAGCTTTCAATGAACAAAGTCTTTCAGCTGTGTCTCCCTTGGGGACAAATCACTAAAATCATAGCTGCTCCTGCCGGTCGAAGGAAGGCAGAGAGGTGTGTTTTGATGAACTCAGGGGGGAGACAAGGGCTTAAGAGTCCAGGAAACACCCAGAGGTGGATAAAACCTACCCTAGACAGGTCAATCCTTGCCTGTTTTATTGTCTTTGCTCTCTTCCAGCATGTCACTCTCACAAGGTCCACGTATTTCCTTCCTCCCTTTTTCCAGCAAAAAAGTCAAAGCACTGAATACTAAGTACCTATCTCTGCAGGGCAGATGTCACCTCCCAGCCCTGGTTTCAGAGAGCATATTGCCTGCTAAACCAGACCCTTAAATGTCTTATATTTCCAGGAAAATACTGTAGGTGGCCATATCTCTTTCTTGTTTGGTCCACCACCCTATTGGTTTCATTCTCTCTGGGATCTTTTTAAAATCGGTATCCCCCCACCCAAGGCTCGCAAGAGATGCCCAACCAGCTCCTTGCTTGTGTATCTGAAACCTGAACTATTTCCACAGTTCGTGTTTTGACAGCGTTGGCCATGCCTTTAATACCCTGATCTTAAGGACTCAAAATGCAGCTAAACATTCTCTTTAGCTGGAACTGGAAAACAGCCTCTAATTCGATCACTGTGCACATACTCCCAGGTGGCTCTTCTATGGTGTGTGGGCACAGTAACTACATGTTACTGTGAGAAGCATGACCACACGATTGCATTATAATCTCAGTAACAGTGACAATACAGGTGCTCCGCCTTACAACAGCTGGTGGAATGCTCTCTGGGGGGCTTCAAAATGAAGAGGGCAGAAGAGGCATGAAATAGGCTTCTAGGCCCTGTTACAGCTGCCAGTATGTACTACCTGACTGCTGCTTAGAAGGCTCTTAGGTTCGACACACTTTGCACTTACTCCACCTGTCTGGTGGTCAGATGTCCCAAACCCTTTCCAACTGAAGAAGAGGTACTCAAATGGTAGTTTTGTTGAAAACTAGGGAAATGAAATCAAGTGTCTGAAAAGGTTTAAATCTTTATTATCATAAAACCATTCATTTATAGGGCAATTATATTTCACTTGGACAACCATGTTATGGTACTTACTGTGAGGATGGAAAATGGACTTGGAACAGAGGAGATGCTGGGAGCGACTAGAACAGAGAAAAGAGACTCACAGGGACAAGCCCTCCTTTTTACCAGACTGTGCTGCTCCGAGGGGCAGGCGGGCCCAGGAGGAAGCATCTGTGTTCCTCAGGATAGGAATCTAGTCTGCCCAGGCTTTGCCAGGGGCTGAAGAACAAACAGGACTGCTGATGCCACCGTCTGTGGCCCAGGCCCGCCTCCCACAAAGCCCATGCCAGCTCTGGAGTCTGTGCCAACAGGCCTGGCTCTTCCCCCAACGTGGCCAGGCTGACCTGATATCTTTGCTTTGCTAGTCAGAGCCCCACCAGCAAGGACAGATTAAGCCTTACAGGACCTGACCTTGTAGGGAACAAAACAATACAAGCCCTGGAACACTAACCACTGACTAGCAAGACCAAATGTCTAGGGTTCATAAAAAAAGCCTTGGGACCCTGCATGGGAATAGTAGCCCTGGAACTTAGAGTGGTGTGCCAACCAGTGAGGCCCATAAAGGGGAAACTGGGGAGAGGGAGGGGTTCAGATCCAGCAGGAGCCAGGAGTAAACACTCAACCAGAACACTGGAAGTCAGAGAGCTGCCAACAGAACAGGATATCTCTGATACCCCAATGCTTCTCTGTCCCCAGCTCCCAGAACTACCTCCTAATCTTGTGTGCCTCCAGTTTCAGCCACAGGGTGTCCAAGAAGGGGAAGCAGGAGGTCTGTAACAGGGGAATGAGTTAATGAAGGGACTGGCCCAGCCCTGGGCTTGAGGCTGTACTGCAGAAATAGAAGTAACAGAATCCTTTCTTAGTAGTCAGGAAGGTTGAGGCTGGATACACACACGCACGTGTGCACGCACGCACACACACACACACCCCCTCTTAACAGTCTATTTTCACAATAATGTCTAGCTCCCTAAAGAATCTAGTTTTTTTAAATAAGGATCCTTGGTTCCTCAATTACCTTGTCTACAAACAACTTACCGAGTGATGCACTCTCTCACCAGCTATGTAGGAAGCTGGTCCTCTCACGCGTCTCCATAAAATTTCTTTTTTTTGCCTAGCTCCTTCCCACTGTCCCCACAATGCTTAGTTATGAATCAAGATTCTCAGAGGCTACTTTACCAAGAGAGGAGATTTAGTTTGCAAACACAGATAGTGATGCTCTTGCTTGGTAAGTCCTCGGCTTATAATCAGCTGTGTTCACCACCTTTCTAGAGTAAGTCTTTGGAGGCTTTGCTTCCTGTTCATGATCACAGGAAATTTAAAAGTGAATTCTACTAGTGCCATTGGGTATTTTAATCATATTCTGCCCATAGTCTTGGTTTCAAGAGTGCAAACACATCTCCACAACAAAACTGTAAGCACCTCAACCAAAGGCAATTTATCAAGGGTTTGTAGGAAATCATTTTGCACTTAACATTTGAAAGTTTAAAAGCTTAGGTAATAAGATACAAAATCTGAGTACGTCCATATTCAGAGCATATTCACAACAGCCCAAAGGTGGAGGCAACTCCAGTGTCCACTGATGGATGAACAGATAAACAAAATGTGTTAGAGACATAGAATAGGATTTACTCAGCCTTAAAAAGGAGATTCTGACACGTGCTACAACATGGATGTAGCTTGAAGACATTATGTTAAGTGATGTTTATGCTAAGCTGGAACAAACAGACAAATATTGCATGATTCCACTTATATGAGGTACCTAAGAATAGTCAGATTCAGAGACAAAGTAGAATGGTGGTCTTCAGGGGCTCGGGGAGGGGAGACAGTGAGGAGTTAGCATTTAATGAGTACAGATTTTCAGTTTTGGAAGATGAAAATATCTGGAGACGGACAGTGGTGATGGCTGTACAACAATATAAATGCTGTATGTAGATGTCACAGAAATGTACATTTAAGAATGGTTGAAATGGAAAATTTTATGTAATGTATATTTTACCACAATAAAAGATAAAAATCTTGGGGCTTCCTTGGTGGCGCAGTGGCTGAGAGTCCGCCTGCCAATGCAGGGGACACGGGTTCGTGCCCCGGTCCGGGAAGATCCCACATGCCGCAGAGTGGCTGGGCCCGTGAGCCATGGCTGCTGAGCCTGTACATCCGGAGCCTGTGCTCCGCAACGGGAGAGGCCACAACAGTGAGAGGCCCGCATAACGCAAAAAAAAAAAAGATAAAAATCTGAAAACACTGTAACAAACACACTTCTTCTCATCGCAAGTCCCTTTAAATTCTGCTTGCGAAAGGATATTGCTGTTACTCTCCCACATGCTAGTCAAACATGCCATACTTTTCCATACTTCCATGTAATTGCATTTGCTAATGTTTATGCCCAGAATGCCCTCTCCCCCTGCAATCTGTTTGGTGAACTCCTGATTATTCTTAAAATATCTACTCAGCCTTCTCCACAGAGAAGCTTTGCAGGTCAACGCCCCCTTCCTGTATGCTCCCACGGAACTGCACCATCCACGTGGTTGCTTCAGCAATATATGAAGCACTATCACTCACCACTGACTGGCTGTGTATTTCCCCACTAGGCCATGCCCTCCTTGAGAACAAGAAAAATGACTTACACATATTTGTACCCAAGAATAAAGCACCAGGACACAGGAGGGTGATAAATGAATGTCAAATAAATTAATGAACACAGTGGTTAAATCAATTAAATAAATCAATTGACAGTGGTTATTCACAGAGCCTGAGAAAACATGACACTGTCCACAAAGGTATAATAAAATAATTCCCCCATAAATTAATTAATTGATTAACAACTTAAGTTATTAAAACCTAGATTCCATTCCATGGGCATAAGGACTTTAAAAAGATCTGACTTTAATTATTCCAAACTCCACAGCACACTGATAAGTACCTTATCTTTTGCTTGATCCACACTTCATTAAATGAAATAATTTAGAGCTTCCTTCACTGGTCAAGGCTATTCTCAATCATCTTATGGCACAGTTAGAGGTAAGAAATCAGGGGGATGGTCATGCACATGAACCTCTGCTCTCTGGGCTACCCAGCTTCCCTAAGTTCCAGCTCCTGTGTCTATGGAGCCAGAATCTGAAGGACAGGGCACCCAAGAGCCATGGCAGTCCCTGACATTGTTGTGTGGCTCAGTCACTTGTATTGTTCATTTCTATGAAACCTAAGAAATGCAAGACAAAGACCAAAGTTGGCACTGAATCCAAATTCTAGAATATGTGAGGCTTCTTGGGAATACTAGGTAGAGACATTTAGTTCCTATCTATCAAGCTCAAGCCCAGCATAACTTATTTCATCAACAGACGTATCACTGAAAGTTGGGTATAAATAAAATCTCCATAAACTGCACACTACTTAAAAGGAAGCAGAGGAGCTACTTTTTTTAAAAAGGAATATTCGGGGCCTCCCTGGTGGCGCAGTGGTTGAGAGTCTGCCTGCCGATGCAGGGGACACAGGTTCGTGCCCCAGTCCAGGAAGATCCCACATGCCGCGGAGCAACTGGGCCCGTGAGCCAAAATTACTGAGCCTGTGCCTCTGGAGCCTGTGCTCCACAACAAGAGAGGCCGCGATAGTGAGAGGCCCGCACACCGCGATGAAGAGTGGCCCCCGCTCTCCACAACTAGAGAAAGCCCTCGCACAGAAACGAAGACCCAACACAGCCAAAAATAAATAAATAAATAAAGCAAACTGTCAACTAGTAAAAATAAACACTATTATATATATATATAAATTTAAAAAAAGGAATATTCATTGTCATTGTAACATAAATGGAGAATTTAAGTATTTACCCAGCTCTGTAGACCAGGGGATCTAAAACTTGTTTTAAATTCCATTCGGGATTCCTGATAAAATGGCAAAATCCCAGACCCAGGCCTCAGAGATGCTCATTCAGCAGATCTGGGATAGGGCCATAAGTTGGCATTGTTTTTGTTTGTTTTGACATCTTTATTGGAGTATAACTGCTTTACAATGGTGTGTTAGGGCTTCCCTGGTGGCACAGTGGTTGAGAGTCCACCTGCCGATGCAGGGGACACGGGTTCGTGCCCCGGTCCAGGAGAATCCCACATGTCATGGAGTGGCTGGGCCTGTGAGACGTGGTCGCTGAGCCTGGGCATCCGGAGCCTGTGCTCCGCAACAAGAGAGGCCACAACAGTGAGAGGCCCGCGTACCGCAAAAAAAAAAAAAAAAAAAAAAACAACGGTGTGTTAGTTTCTGCTTTATAACAAAGTGAATCAGCTATACATATACATATATCCCCATATCTCCTCCCTCTTGCATCTCCCTCCTACCCTCCCTATCCCACCGCTCTAGGTGGACACAAAGCACTGAGCTGATCTCCCTGTGCTATGCGGCCGCTTCCCACTAGCTATCTATTTTACATTTCGTAGTACATATAAGTCCATGCCTCTCTCTCACTTCATCCCAGCTTACCCTTCCCCCCTCCCTGTGTCCTCAAGTCCATTCTCAATGCCTGCATCTTTATTCCTGTCCTGCCCCTAGGTTCTTCAGAACCTTTTTTTTTTTAGATTCCATATATATGTGTTAGCATACGGTATTTGTTTTTCTCTTTCTGACTTCACTCTGTATGACAGACTCTAGGTTCATCCACCTCACTACAAATAACTCAATTTCATTTCTTTTCACAGCTGAGTAATATTCCATTGTATATATGTGCCACATCTTCTTTATCCATTCATCTGTCGATGGACACTTGGGTTGCTTCCATGTCCTGGCTATTGTAAATAGAGCTGCAATGAACATTGTGGTACATGACTCTTTTTGAATTATAGTTTTCTCAGGGTATATGCCCAGTAGTGGGATTGCTGGGTCATATGGTAGTTCTATTTTTAGCTTTTTGAGGAACCTCCATACTGTTCTCCATAGTGGCTGTATCAATTTACATTCCCACCAACAGTGCAAGAGGGTTCCCTTTCCTCCACACCCTCTCCAGCATTTATTGTTTGTAGATTTTTTTGATGATGGCCATTCTGACTGGTATGAGGTAGTTTTATTTATACCCAACCCTCATTGTAGTTTTGATTTGCATTTATCTAATGATTAGTGATGTTGAGCATTCTGTCATGTGTTTGTTGGCAATCTGTATATCTTCTTTGGAGAAATGTCTATTTAGGTTTTCTGCCCATTTTTGGATTGGCTTGTTTGTTTTTTTGATACTGAGCTGCATGAGCTGCTTGTAAATTTTGGAGATTAATCCTTTGTCAGTTGCTTCATTTGCAAATATTTTCTCCCATTCTGAGAGTTGCCTTTTCGTCTTATTTATGGTCTCCTTTGCTGTGCAAAAGCTTTTAAGTTTCATTAGGTTCCAGTTGTTTATTTATGTTTTTATTTCCATTTCTCTAGGAGGTGGGTTAAAAAGGATCTTGCTGTGATTTATGTCACAGAGTGTTCTGCCTATGTCTTCCTCTAAGTGTTTTATAGTGTCTGGCCTTACATTTAGGTCTTGAATCCATTTTTAGTTTATTTTTGTGTATGGTGTTAGGGAGTGTTCTAATTTCATTCTTTTACATGTAGCTGCCCAGTTTTCCCAGCACCACTTATTGAAGAGGCTGTCTTTTCTCCACTGTATATTCTTGCCTCCTTTACCGAAAATAAGGTGACCATAGGTATGTGGGTTAATCTCTAGGCTTTCTATCCAGTTCCATTGATCTATATTTCTGTTTTTGTGCCAGTACCATACTGTCTTGATTACTGTAGCTTTGTAGTATAGTCTGAAGTCCAGGAGCCTGATTCCTCCAGCTCCATTTTTCTTTCTCAAGATTGCTTTGGCTATTCGGGGTCATTTGTGTTTCCATACAAATTGTGAAATTTTTTGTTCTAGTTCTGTGATAAATGTCATTGGTAGTTTGATAGGGATTGCAATGAATCTGTAGATTGCTTTGCGTAGTAGAGTCACTTTCACAATGTTGATTCTTCTAATCCAACAACATGGTATATCTCTCCATCTGTCTGTATCATCTTTAATTTCTTTCATCAGTGTCTTATAGTTTTCTGCATACAGGTCTTTTGTCTCCTTAGGTAGGTTTATTCCTAGGCATTTTATTCTTTTTGTTGCAGTGGTAAATGGGAGTGTTTCCTTAATTTCTCTTTCAGATTTTTCATCATTAGTGTATAGGAATGCAAGAGATTTCTGTGCATTAATTTTGTCTCTTGCTACTTTAGCAAATTCATTGATTAGCTCTAGTAGTTTTCTGGTAGCACCTTTACAATTCTCTACATATAGTATCATGTCATCTGCAAACAATGACAGTTTTACTTCTCTTCCGATTTGGATTCCTTTTATTTCTTGTTCTTCTCTGATTGCTGTGGCTAAAACTTCCAGAACTATGTTGAATAACAGTGGTGAGAGCGGTATGCCACATCTTCTTTAACCATTCATCGATGGACACTGAGGTTGTTTCCATATCTCAGTTATTGTAAATAATGCTACTATGAATATAGGAATATATACATGATCTTGAATTCGTGTTTTCATTTTCTTCAGATAAATACCCAAAAGTATAATAGCTGGATCATATGGTAGTTCTATTTTTAGTGTTTTGAGGAACTGCCATACTGTTTTCCATAGTGACTGCACCAACTTACATTCCCATAAACATGAGGTTTACATGAGGGTTCCCTTTTCTCCACATCCTCCCCCTCACTTATTTCTTGTCTTTTTGATAACAGTCATTCTGACAGGTGTGAGGTGATATCTCATTGTGGTTTTGATTTGCATTTCCCTGATGATGTGATGTTGAGCATCTTTTCATGCGCCTATTGGCCATCTGTATGCCTTCTTTGGGAAAGTGTTTATTCAGGTCCTCTGCCCATTTTTAATTGGCTTGTTTGCTTTCTTGATATGGAGTTATATGAGTTTCTTAAATATAATTTGGATATCAACCCCTTATCAAATATATTGTTTGTAAGTATCTTCTCCCATTCAGTAGGTGAATTTTGTTGGTTTCCTTCCCTCTGCAAAAGCTTCTGAACTATTTCAATAAAAATTTAGAGGAATCGTTGTGCTTGAAATGTTTGGGACCACAGATGTTGATCAGATATTTCATCTTATGGATGAAGAAGTCACTACCCAAGGATGGTAAAAAAGTTCCCCAGGTTCATTGGAGGAAAACCCAAGCCTGGAACCCACATCTTCTGACTCTTAGTCCTATTCTCAACATCTGTTCCCTACAGCCCCAGCACCCCACCAGCCCAGAATCCTGGCTCCAGCAAATATAATTATTCATTCATTCCTCCTTTCATTCAGTACATGTGTAATGAGCTCTCTGATAAGCAGGCAACTCCATCTTATAACAGGAAGCAAGAAAAGGAGGAAGACCTTACTGGAAATTAACTTAATAGGATCTGGAATATTCTCAGACCACTCAGTGGAAAGCATACAATCTCCCCCCACCCCAAATTCTTTCCCATACTAATCGCACTGGCTGCCCTCATTTCCTTTGTTGCTTCCTGCCCTGTTCCACACCCAAGGACAATATCAACGAACTGGGAAGGGCACAGAATGCCAATGAGGTCAGAAAAACATGGCAAAGGGGCCCTCTGAACATAAGGAGGCCTTCAGGGCAGGAAATATCCAAGTTCATTGCTGTTTGGAACACTGAGAAGCGGGGAGAGAGGTTCATCCAAACACAGATGTTCTGTGGGAAGGAGGCATTTTCAGTGTGGAGAGACCGGCATGATGGTAGAGGGCAAATTAAACAGGCCCTTGGATGACGCAGCGGCAGACTCAAATGCAGGCAATTTCGGGCTGTGTACTCAAGGGAGCCTCTGAGTGGTGGTTGCTCCCTATAGAGAGGAGACGAGACAGGCCCTGGAATACAGCCATCACTTTTTCTGACTGAGAGCATGTTGACAGGTCACGGGGAGCTAAACAACAAACCAAATGATTAAGGGGCCCAAAGGGGTGATTTATAAAGGTAAGTGCCACTACTAATAATAATCCACTGCTTTCAGGTTGCTTTTCCCTCCGCTAGTTCTTGCAGCACATTAAAAACATGTATTAGAACCTTCTCCCTTTAAGTAAAAATAGAGGCATAGGTGGATGAAAAGCCAAAAATAAAACAAAACAAACCCTGACTGTGACCAATTCTATCCTTCTCCTCTAATATCTAACCCAGACCCTCCTCTAAACGGTTAACACGGTATCTCATGTAAGTAGAAAGATAAGGGACATTAAAATCATCTTGCAGAGGAAGAAAATAAAAGACACAACAATGCTTAAACAGTATAACTCATATCTACACACACACATACACACACACACCGCCCCCTAGAAGGAGTAAGTGCCTGCCAGTATTTAGTAGAGTCATGAATGAAGAATTTAAGGTTGCCTCAGACCAAAAATGGTATGAGACAAACAATGAATCCTTCTGTCTTTCTAAGGTTGATTTACCTCTCTTTAAAAGAAGGCAATCCATCATGTTTTGTGACTTCCCTGCATCCCTCACCATCCACCATGCACATCCCCACACTCACCTTATAGTTAAATGAAACAGTTCACATCAAGTATTACGAAGTCCCCTGAAGGAACCACACTGGGCAGTGCTGCTACTTCACATGAAGCATTTGCACTCTTAGCTCTGTGTCCTTGGCCACCTAACCTCTCTGGGTATTACTCTTCTCTTTTGCGAGATAAGGGTATTGGGTTAGATTGTATCTGAGAACCTTCCCAGCTCTAAATGTGATTCAAGGTAACACAAAGCTCACAGCCCTTGTAGGAAGAGTGTGATGGGCAGGCCCACTTGAAGAAGGAAGGGGAGAAGGTACAATAAAAAGGAATTCAGGGTGTTTGGCCAGGCCAGGCTGATCCCAGAAGCAGAGGTAGAGGATGGGAGGGAGAAAGGATGCAGACAGATGGGGGAGGGTTCTCAACTGGAAAATAAATTATTAAGAGTTTTGCATAGAAAGGAGGAGGGAGTTACATTCTCTAGGGTTTTGAAAACAGTGAAAAGCAGAGGGGCAGATGTTGAACATAATCTTGGCACCAGCACTGAGGATTCCAAAAGGAGAGAGACTGGAAATGGGAAACCTAGGAAAGACCAGGAACATATATCAAGTACTGGGTTGTAAGAATAAAGAAAATGTCCGGATGAGATCACTGTATGGACTGAGAACCAGGATAAGGAAATCATCTCTAAATCCCATGCCTGGGAAAAAGTAGCAATGCTCTCAACAATGACAGCACAGATGAGCACAGAAGATGTGTTATACATCAAAAAAGTCGACCTTGTACTGGAGAATCTGGGCATAGGAATTAGAGGGGAATTTAGAAGTTACGTAGGCATTCATATGGGACTCCCTTTCCTAGCCTCTCCCAAGTCTTTGATCCATTCAACCTTTCTCCCTTAGTTTAGATCCAGCAGCACAATGAGAAAGAAATGAGAAGACTTGGATAACCTGTGCTTGCACTCATCCATTAGGGTCATAAGAGTTTCCAGGTTTAAGCGGGGAAACAATGGGAAGACCACAGTGCACACCACAGAACAGATGGCTGCAACACACGTTCATGGTATGAGGTATAAAGAAAGTCATTCTTGGGAGACACTGAAGAAACTATTTGAGGAGGAGGAGAAAAACAATAAAATCAGACTTGGGAGGGCCCTTAGAAGTAACAGTGCTGTCCCTGTCAAGTGGTCCTTCAGTCTAAAGGAATTCTGGCCGCTGTGTTTGAAAAGTAGTTCCCTACTATGAACTGAAATGTACTCACAGAAGCTTCCACTTATGATTCTCTAAAGCAGTGCTTCTCAAGCTTTAAGGTCCATATGAATCATCTGAGGATCTTGTTAAGTTACAGATTCTGTGGGTCAGGGAGTGCGGGTGGGTTCAGAGGTGGGGGGTGGAGGAGGCAAGTCCTGCCTTTCTAACAAGGTCCCAGGTGTTGCTGACACTTTTGATCCATGGACCACACTTTGAGTAGCAAGGCTCTAGGGCCAGAGTATATAAGTCCAAAAGATACTTGGACATGCTAGCTGTTTGAGCTAATGACCTCTAGGGTTTTCTTCAGTGTTAATATTCCATGATTCCTACCAATTGTATACGCCAATATTCTGGGTTACATCAAAACTGAGACAGGGTGTTACTTATTGAGAGCTACCTTAAGATGGTCAAAAGTCAAACTCTAATATACAAATGATAAAAATAAAAAACATTATCCAGAGCACAAGATCCCAAACTGGAATGGAATCTGAAGAGTTACTGACTTGTTTCCTAGCATAATAACTTCCTACTGTCAGTAGGTGGCAATATTTCCTCGGGGTCTAAAGAATTGCAAAGTGGAATGAAGGTTCTCAACTGTGGCTATACACCGGGAACACCTGGGAAACTTAAGAAATCCTGGCATCTCGATCCCACCTCAGAAATTGGCTTAATTGGTCTGGAGTACAGACCAGGTGATTCTAATGTGCAGCTAAGGCTGTGGACCAGTAAAGTCAAGTGTAGCAGATACAGAGAAACAAAGAGTCCAGGAGGGGTAACAGGTAAATGCTGGTCATCACATCACCCCTAAGTCCCTGAGTCTCCCCCTCCCACATCAGGACTGATTCAGATGCACCACATAATCTCCACTCAGTCTCACCTTTCCTTTAAGCCCATCACCACTAGGTT
Source organism: Mesoplodon mirus (assembly GCF_964341445.2). Lineage (NCBI taxonomy): Eukaryota > Metazoa > Chordata > Mammalia > Artiodactyla > Ziphiidae > Mesoplodon > Mesoplodon mirus. The sequence goes on along the minus strand of NC_138978.1, from coordinate 125,293,350 downwards.
ATTCCAAGGCTGCACCAGATTTTACTTCCTCCAAATTCCTATGATGATACTGGATCAAAAGATGCTAGGATGGTTTATGGTAGGAAAAGCACTGTTATCGCTTGTTTTCTACAAGATTCAGTTTTAACCTCAGCAAAGTGTCCTACCCCGAAACTCATCCCCAGTACCAGCCTCAACTCCATGAGCTGGCAATACTTTTCTGTAAAGGGCAAGAGAGTAAATATTTTATGCTTTGAGGGCCATATGGTCTCTGTTCCAACTATTCAACTCTGCCACTGTAGCATAAAAGCAGCCATAGGCAATATATAAGTCAGTGGCTATAGGCAGTGGGCTGGATTTGATCCATAGCCATAGTTTGCCAATCCCTGCTTTACCCCACCAGAGTTTCTTCTGAATTTTCTGTCTCCTCCCTATGACATCATGTTCAGGTACCAAGCACAACCACTGAGACACCCACAGTACAGGAATGAGACCACTGCATGGAGAATGGAAAATATATGAGGGGGCCTTGGGAGGCAGATAAGATTTGAAACACGGACCTATTCTGACTATTCAAAAATGAGGACAAAAATAGGGAGAAGAAACCCCTTATACTAAGAACTGCAAAATCGCCCGATTTCTGACATGGGGCCTATTCCTGGGATTCTTTTCCCATGAAGCAACAATCTGTAATCTGAGGCTGATTTTCGTCACTTGCAATGGAAATCAAAAGTCAAACTTGTCAAGAAAAGACAATGAACTACCGGGAGTGAGATAGGACCAGACTAGGCAAGCAAATGAACTATGACATAAACCTCACACCTTAGGCAAAAATTAATTCAAAATAAATCACAAGTTTAAATGTGAACCTATAAAACTTTTAGAACAGAAGGAAATTTTCACGACCCAGGGTTACAGAGAATTCTTAGACATGACACCCAAAGCACGGTCAAAGAAAATTGATAAATTAAACTTCATCAAAATTTAAAACTTTTTCTCTGTGGAAGCCAATTTGAAGTGAGTAAAAAGACAAGCTAAAGACTGGGAGAAAAGATTTGCAAATTACACAGCTGATCAAAAATAAACCCAGAACATACAAAGGACTCTCAAAACTCAACAATAAAAAACCACCCAAGTACAAATTGGGCAAAGGACTTGGACAGCACTTCATCAGAGGCTCTATGGAAGGCAAACAATCTCATGAGAAGAAGCCAACGAGGTCTGGTAGTTGGTTCAGTGTTGCTGTGTGACAGGAAGAACTGGGACTGCAGCGAGACTCCTGCCTAGGAAACTAGGCTGGAAGATTATTTTTGCACATTGGAACCTCTGAAGTCTGCATCGTGAGTCTCAGGGCCTACTGAGACATGTCCAGACCTCATTACAGCTCCCTCAGACAACAGGATATTCCCCCGAGTCTGGAATAATGGCCTCCCATGAAAAGGTGTTCAACAGCCATTAGGCAAGTGCAAATTAAAACCACAATGGGATTCCACTGTGTACCCATTAGAATAGCTAAATTAGAAAATACTACAACCACCAAGCAGTGGTGAGGATGTAGAGCAACTGGACCCCTCGTACACTGCTGACGGGAATGTAAAATAGCACAACCGTTCTGGAAAACTGAAGTTTCCCATAAACATACACTTACCATATGCCCAACAATACCTCAGCTAGGTACCCACCCTAGAGAAAGAAAAACTTCTGTTCACACAAACACCTGTATATGAATGTTTAGCAGCTCCATGTATAATTGCCAAAATTAGAAACAACCAAATACCCTTCAAACAGGTGAATAGATAAACTGTGGTACATCTATATAATGAAATACTACTGAAAAATATAAGGAAAAACAGGTACTTCATGTGTGATGTAGTGTTGCTATAAAAAATTACAGGTAAATCAGTTGGAATGTAAAAAAAATTAATATATATAAAAGAATCAACTATGGATACGCACAAAACTTGAAAGTACTGCAAAGACATTAACGCTGAATGAAAGAAGCCAGTCTCAAAAGATTACATACTGTATGAGTCCAGTTATGTAACATTCTCAGAAAGGCAAAAGAACAGAGACACACAAAGACAGAGAACAAATCAGGGTAGTTGCCGGGGAGTAGGGGTGGAAGAGGGCATGACTGACCACAAAGGGATAGTGCAAAGGAGATCTTCGGGGTGATGGAATAGTGCCGTATCCTAATTGTGGTGGTGGTGACACAAATCTATACATAAACTAAAATTCATAAAACTACAGTTTAAAATCTATTTTACCCTGTTAATTTAAAACAATAAATTAAAATGTTTAGGGCTGGATGAAACATCAGGATGGGGGATGCATCCCTACCTCCTCCTCAGGAGTCCCCCACTCCTCCAGGGTTGGTACAGACTGAATGTGAGAAGCACTGTCCCCACCGAAGTGCAAACTAGACAATTCGGACCCTCTGCCTCCCAGGTCATGGGCAGGGGCTTCCAGCGGTGCCCTACAGTACCAGCTCATCCAGGAGAACCTCATATTGTCTAAGGAGATGAGGGAAGTCTTCCCAGCCACAGAGTTCCTTCCAGCCTATACACAGCCAGTAAAGGTGCTGCCTGAATCACTGCACTGGGGCAATGGACACCCTTAAGGTCATCCGCCTGCTATTTCCAAGCCTGCTCAACCATGGCAACTCAGCCCCTACGGGAGGCCATTATTCCAGACTAGGGGGGATATCCTATTGCCTTAGAGAGCTGTGACCAGGCCTGGATATGCCTCTTTAGGCCCTAGAATTCAAGATCAAATTACAACGTTCCCAGGGGCAGAAATCATTTTTCAGCCTCGTTTCCTAGGCAGGAATCGCACCCCAGTCTCAGGTGTACTGTCACAAAGCGACACTGAGCCTACCATCCTGTTGGTTTCTGAACACCTCTGCCTGTCTCTGAATCCACACTAAGCAAAGGCTAACAAACTTGCGACTCAGACAAAAAGACAAGCTGAATAATGAATGCATGCCCTGAGCACCCAATGGAGGGAAGGCCTGCAGGGGAGCAGCTGATGAAATCATCTGGCGACAGTCAGCTTGAGAGGAAGGGGGAATGCAGTGTGTTCCGTTCTTCTTCACGTCATCCCGATCTAAGGTCCTCTAGTCATGCTGCCGCCTCGCTGGGTTTGTTTCTCCTTCTCAGAGGATCAGACGTCTGTGCTTCACTCCCTGCACAGAGTCTTGAGTGGACATGGAAAATCTACATGGTTGGCAGCATCCCCCAGCTTCAGCCAGCCATTCTGGAACACGTGCTGCAGAATTCCCTTCCTGTTCTGCACACATGCTGCAAGTGGGAAAGGCACTGTCATAAGGAATGAATCAAGAAAGTCCTCAGTACAAGAGGAAAACAGGGAGCTGGTGGTCATTACTACTGACCTGAGAGCTAAGTTCATGCCCTTGGAATCAGCAAGGCTGAGCCGGTGTCTCCTATGTCCGAAGGCTGCTTCCTCTCTCCCACTCTATCATAATATTCCTGCTGCTAGGATACCACTCTAACTCACAGGATTTAGTCTTCTACACAATAGTCTTTGATAAATTTCAGAGCACTATCACATGTATTATCCTATTTAACCTTGGCCAGCACTCACCAACTTGGCCCTAATATCTTTTCTTCCTTTCTCCCCTTAAGTTATTTCAGCCACACATATCTTGCTCCTTAGTCAGAAAAAGTAAACACTCTCAATGGACTACCGTGGGGTGTTCTAAGGATCATGCTGTGGGGTGAGGGGACACAAAAAACTGCACCCTGCCACCATCCTAATCCTCCTGTAACACTATGTTAAAAGGTTCTGATCAAAAATTTTCTATAACAACTCACCGGCTAAACAAGAAACTCAAAATGGATATCCAGGGCTTCCCTGGTGGCGCAGTAGTTGAGAGCCGCCTGCCGATGCAGGGGACGCGGGTTCGTGCCCCGGTCCGGGAAGATCCCACATGCCGCGGAGCGGCTGGGCCCGTGAGTCGTGGCCGCTGAGCCTGCGCGTCCGGAGCCTGTGCTCCGCAGCGGGAGATGCCACAACAGTGAGAGGCCCGTGTACCGCAAAAAAAAAAAAAAAAAAAGGATATCCAACACTTTTTTTTTTTTTTTTTTTTTTTGGCGGTACGCGGGCCTCTCACCGTTGTGGCATCTCCCGCTGCGGAGCACAGGCTCCGGACGCGCAGGCTCAGCGGCCACGACTCACGGGCCCAGCCGCTCCGCGGCATGTGGGATCTTCCCGGACCGGGGCACGAACCCGCGTCCCCTGCATCGGCAGGCGGCTCTCAACTACTGCGCCACCAGGGAAGCCCTGGATATCCAACACTTTTTATCAACTGACCCAAAGTGGTCAGTTTTCTTTCTCCCACCAAGCTGCTCCCTAAAGCATGTGGTTTCTAAGCTTTATTCCTCAGAGCCCTGTGTCTGGCGAGAGAGCCTCCAAGACCCCCAGTGTAGAGCTGAGAAATCACACAGGCAGAAATGGGTGAGCACTCTCCACCTGCATCCGGCTTTATCCACAGAAGCTACAGTTCTCATGTTTAATATGTTGGAGTTTCACATAATATTCTGCTTAACAAAAGGGGTCTTGACTTTAAAAAAGAAAAATTTGAAAATCACTGACCTCTATGAAATACCATGCTGCAACAGTTTAACTGCACGGCACTTTATTCACTGTACATCCTGAAGATACTTGGATTTTATCATGTCTGCACTGTTACTCATGCAATTATTACCTTAAAACTCCTTGCTTGTTTCCTTCATCTATCCAAAGCATTCCCATAAGTTGTACTTCAAATATCACTTCATAAAAACCTCCCCTGACAATCATAAACTAAAGGAATTTCTTCCAAACTGCTATGGCAATTAGCACTCAGGGGACTGATTTTATAATAATGCTATATATAAAACCTATCTAATACTCTTAACTTAGAACATGGTTCTTTTCCATCTTCTCAACCAAAATGTAAGTTCTTTGAAAACAGGAGCTATATAGGTTCCGCTTTATATCCTCTTTAGCAACTATTATTGCATTTCCAGCCAAATATAAGGACTTGCTGTGACAATCACTCTGGCTGCTGTGTCAAGAATATTAGAAGGCAAGTGAGGAAGCAAGGAACTCGTAAAGGAGACTAACTGCCCAGTGAAGTGAGAAAGTGACAAGAAATAATACTACTACCCATACATAGAGGCAACTGGATCCCAGGCAGGAGGAATACCACCAATGGACAAGTTTTTGGCTAGTTGCCATTTAATTTTGGAGGAAGACAGTCTTCCAAATATGGCCATTGTTCTCCTTCGATTTATTTTTCCTTTTACAATACTTGGTTGTTTTAATGGCTATGATAAAGGAGAGTCATGGCATCATAAATTCTCAGAATTGTAGGTTAAAAGCCCCTTGGACACTTAGCCCAACACTTTGAAAAGTTACTTCAGTTTAGGAAACAGACTCAGCCTGTTTGAGTCTGTTGAGTTTTCCTAAGAGCT